>NC_048225.1:106554135-106648198 GCF_002007445.2 Ailuropoda melanoleuca
ATTTCTGCTCTAATCTTGGTCAACTCCTTCCTTGTCAGTGGGTTAGGCCTGTCCCTCTGTTGCTGTTCCAGTTTCTTGAGGTGAGAATATAGAAACTGCATTTTAGATTTTTCTATTCTTTTGAGTGAGGCTTGGATGGCTATGTATTTCCCCCTTAGGACTGCCTTTGCAGTATCCCATAGGTTTTGGACCGTTGTGTATTCATTCTCGTTGGTCTCCATAAATTGTTTAATTTGTTTTTTGATTTCCTGGTTTATCGAGTCATTCTTGAGCAGGATGGTTCTTAGCCTCCAAGTGTTTGAGTTTCTTCCAGGTTTTTCCTTGTGGTTGAGTTCCAATTTCAGAGCGTTGTGGTCTGAGAATATGCAGGGGATAATTTCAATCTTTTGGTATTGGCTGAGACCTGTTTTGTGTCCCAGAGCATGATCTATTCTTGAGAATGTTCCATGGGCATTTGAATAGAATGAGTATTCTTTGGTTCTGGGGTGTAGTGTTCTATATATATCTATGAGGTCCAACTCGTCGAGTATGGCATTCAAAGCCTTTGATTCTTTGCTTAGTTTTTGCCAGGGTGTTCTGTCTATTTCTGATAGTGGGGTGTTGAGGTCCCCTACTATTACTGTGTTCTTATCTATATGTCTCTTTATTTTGGTTAAGAGTTGGCTTGTGTATCTTGCTGCTCCCCTGTTGGGGGCATATATATTAATAATTGTCATATCCACTTGTTGAATACTTCCTTTAAGAATAATATAGTGCCCTTCTGTATCTCTCTCTATGGCCTCTTAGTTTAAAATCCAATTTGTCTGATATGAGAATTGCTACCCCAGCTTTCTTTTGAGGTCCATTGGCGTGAAAGATGGTATTCCATCCCATTACTTTCAGTCTGAATGTATCTTTAGGTTCTAAACGAGTCTCTTGTAGACAGCACATAGATGGGTCATGACGTCTTATCCATTCTGCAACCCTGTGGCATTTTATGGGCGCATTTAGGCCATTTACATTGAGACTGATTATTGAGAGATATGATTTAATGATGCCACGTTGCCTGTAAAGTCTTTGTTTCTATCGATTGTGACTTTCTGTTCTGTATCACTCTTGGGACCTTTTTACTTTTATAGAACCCCCCTTAATATCTCCTGTAGGGCTGGTTGGGCTGGTTTCATGGTTATGAAATTGGACAATGACCGGTGATTCTGGAAGGTCTTTATCTCTCCATCAATTCTGAATGACAGCCTTGCTGGATAAATGATCCTTGGCTGCATGTTTTTCTCTGAAAGAGCTTTAAAAATGCCCCCCCAACCCTTTCTCTCATTCCAGGTCTTTGTAGACAATCCTGACGTAATTCTGATACCTTTCGTGAGAAATTTCTTTGCCCTGGCCTCTTTCAATACTGTATCCTTGGATCTAATATTTGCGAATTGCACTATGACGTTATGTGGCATAGGTTGAGCTTGGGAGGGGTCCTCTCTGCCTATTAGACTTGAAAGTTTGTTTCCTTTGCTAGATTAAGGAAGTTTTCAACTACAATTTGTTCAAATATCTCTTCTAGACCTCTGTTTTTCTCTGCGCCCTCCGGGATGCCGATGATTCTGACATTGGAACGTGTCATTGAGTCAGTAATCTCCCGTAACCTACATTTTTGAGATTGGATTTTTTTGAACCATGTTTCAACTTAGCTTTCTTTTCTACTAACCCATCCTCTAATTCGCTGATACGTTCTTCTGCCTCATTCAACCTGGCCATCAGAGCCTCTAGTTTTGACTGCATTTGATACATAGAATTTTTAATTTCTGCCAGTTTGCTCTCATTTCTGCCCTTAGAGATTCTATATTCTCATTAACATTTTCATTAATACTTTTTTCAAGTCTACACATCATCTTTACCATTGTTACTCTGAGCTCCATTTCTGATAATTTGGTTATATCCATATCCATTAGTTCTGTGTCAGAGGCCACAGACTCATCATCTTTTCTTTGCTGGGGGGGGATTTCTCCTTCTCGTCATTTTGATGAGGAGAGGTCGCGGGGTTGTCCAGAGCCCAAATTATTGACCAGGACCCAGGCAATGCACATTTGTTTTATAGGGACCTTAGAGATGTCAGCTTCTTGATTTTTCAGTCTGCCTTCTGGGGGAGGGGCCTGCCATGCCAATACTCAGGCAACCCTTTTTGGGTAGAGTCTCCCTGTCCCCTGGGAAGGAGGATGGGTATGGGCACACTGTGAGCCAGTATTGTCAGGGTTTTGTTCTCTGGCAGCCTCCCCTGGTGGTTTGCTGTGCCTCTTCTGAGAGTCAGAGCAGCAGCGCCCAAATCTCATCCTTTGTGTCAGAGCAGAGGGATCACAGACCGTTCTCCACTGATGTTCTGGCCACTTTAACTCTGTTTCTGTTGATGCTGCTCAACCCTGTAGCATCCCTGGATGTGCACCCCACAGCTGGCTTCCCAACCTTCACTTCCAGGGTAGGCACGTCTCTGTCCTTTGTGTTTCTAGCACCGCCAGCTGCCAGCCGCCAGCTGCCCCTGCATGCTCCAGGGGCGCCCGGTCTCAGTCTGGTTCCAGTGAGCACACAGGAGCTCCGTTTCAGTCTGGTGGCACACGTTCCCTGGTTCATGATCTCAGTCTGCTCTCTCAGGGGTGCCGTTCTGCGAGTCCGCCCGCTCCCCCATGCAGGTGGCTACCTCTTCCTGGCGCCCAAATGCGGCTCCCTCCCCCTTCCTTTCATCTTCCTGTATCTGTGCTCGGTTTCACAGCTCCCTGCTTCGTACCTCAATACTCAGCACTGGAGATGTTCATTTGTAGAGATCCAGATGTATCTTCCTGCATCTCAGGCTGATTCTGTGGATGTTCAGGATGGTCTGGTACCTATGCAGCTCACTTCAGGGGACCAGGTAAAAAAGGGGTCCCCTACTCCTCCACCATCTTAACTCCTCCATTAAAACATTTTTTGTCTTTACAGGATTTTACCAAGATCTCAATAGTACCTAATTAGAATCTGAGCATATAAAAATGTGATGTTTCCTTCATTTTGTTTATACAGTTTATTATAATACAGAACCTTCAAAAGCCTGTCTATTGAGAAATGTGGACTGAAAGAGATGTCTTTTATACAATCCTATATGTTGTTAGTGTAATTTTTTATAAAAAAAATAGGTATGGTATAAATGAGAAAAGAGGTGCTAAATTATTGTCTGTCCATACTTCTTATTTTGAGGTCACCACCCTTGCAAGCTTAGTTTGACATTTGTGAGTTGGCCATAGTGGTAATCAATCATCTGACTTGATTTGCATAAAACTTAATCACTGGCTACTAGCCTCTCTCTGTTTAAACCTGTATACATAGTTAATCAGAGTTTATTATTGCCACAATCAGTCTATATCTGTCACTGTTAAGTTTCCAATTATCAGTTCCTTGGAGAGAAAATTCTGGCTTAACTAGAAACATTATCTCTGCACATCCAAGAAATGATTATTTGTCTAGGTTTTTGTTTGTTCTGTATTTGTAAATTTTATCTTGTGACAGGAATAGCCCCCCAGCCAAATGTTCAATCCATGCATAAAGTCAGGTTACTCTCTGAACTCCAGGATGGAGGCAGTGATGTTGTGCTGCACATGCAGGAACGTCATGTGGGGGGTGGAAACAAAGGTTTATCTGTGAGCACTACCGTGTGGAGGGCCTGCCTCTACTCTTCCATTAGCAGTCTGAAATAGATAAAGGTATTATTTCCTTATTGCTTCTTTTTATTCAATTTTATTACTTGAGAATTGATATTAGGAATTTTGTTAAATGCCCTCCTTTTGGAACCCCTTATTTAAAATGACACAGCTAATCACTGCCGTGCTGAGAAGTCAATTTTTACTAAATGATTAGCACAATAATAACTTTAAAAAATGTTTCTAGAATCATTCAAAATACCTACATAATATAGCATTTCGCATCATGTCTTCATTGTCAATCATAAAACCTCCTGGAGCAATTGTCAATAAGGTTTTGTGTTGCATTTATCATTCTGATTGAGAAAAGACTAACTAGCCCTTGACTGTCCCAGTCAGCTTTTGCTATTTATTGATTAATCTATTTATAACTGTAATATCATCAATTTTTCAAATTAAGATACAGTTCCAAAATGCCAAGTTTGAACTTTTTAATAATTACTTAAGTCCTTTCTGCTGACCTTTGTCTTTCATGTTGTTAATGTTTTGCTTATGTAGGTTCTTTCTCAACTGAGCTACAACAGATTCAATGGTGCTCTCCTCTTGAAGTGAATATATCTTCTGACAGTGTTTGTTTCAATCAAACTGTGCACTTACTCTCTTATTTTATTCCTTGTACCTTAGTGGCAATCCAAACTATTTGATGTAGGTATGTGCGTGCATGTGTAATGCATCGTTTCTTCTGAGTGTACCTAGAAATTTAAAGAAATTTCAATCTTAGAATATTTTATTTCCTTGCTCATTGAGTTTACTTGCCAGAGTACCCATTTTTATCACCCATTTTTCCAATCAACACTATTCAGAGACTGACTTTTCCAACTTAAAAACAAAACAAAAACGTTTTCTTCCAGTCATGTCTTCATTGCCAAAGTTTTATAAACAATGCCATGACTCAATGAATGGACAATACTCTCTCCGGGATAGAAATCATTTTATCAAGGAAAGGTAGTCTTCGCTTATTAGATAGAATATAATTTCAGTGGAAGTAATTTTAAATGTGACCTTCCATTGGACAAAATGTCCTTTTTAGAAGACTTTGATTGCTACTATGGTTGAACTTTTTTCACAAATTCCTTATTTTAAAATAAATAAAAACAAAGATGGCATGGAATGAGTTTCCACAGTATGAAATTATTTACAGCAGCAGCAGACCACTTCTCAGATAAAGTTATCGAAATATGTGTGTCTGAAAGGATGGGAATTTATCCAGCTTGACTCTATGGCATCTGGAGGTCGACAGCTGGCATTATGTACACCTAATTTACCGGAGCAGTAAATACTGCAAGTGAAGAGATCAATTCACCAAAGGTCTATGGTTCAATAGGTTTAGCACTTCATGTTGAAAATAAAATGTGGAATAAATTAGGAGAAAACCTTTCTCACACTGCCTCAATAATAAAAGAACCCCCACAGTGCAAAAAGGCACTAAATGAAGTGTCTTTGATATAATTAGGTGTATGGTAATAAACCCAGTCTTGATCTGCTTTCTGAAGCTATTGTAATAATATTAATGATGTTTAACCACGTAACAATCCCTGGACAAATGGTAAATCTATTTTCAATACCAAATTACTCATCTTTAAAAGAAAATAGATTAATAGCATTTTCTACTTATAAGACATTACAGGGAAATTAAGTTAATGAAGCTTTAGTGCATGCAGAAAGAAAAAAAATTGTGAAGGAAACACAGAATTTTCTATTAAGTTTTAGGTTTAGTCATTTGTGTTAACCCAGGAAATACAGCTAACAGGTTAGAATATGGGTCCAATTTAGGGATTAGCTCCTTTTACCATATAAACTGTTAAGAAAAACAATTTTAAAATGCAGTCTAGCTTCTAATCCAAAAGGATCATTTAAATTTTACATACAAACAGTGTATTTTTATCTCTTCTCCATTTTCTTATATAATAATCAAAAATTTAATAAGTACAAGGTCACTGATAACCACTAATAAATATCACCCACAATTAACACCTCAGATAAGCCATTCTATTCATGCCTGATAGCATATGGTCTTTTTTTTTTATTTAAAATGAGCTTTATGTTGCAGAATCACTATATCATAAATATGAAACTAGTATAACACTGTATGTTAACCAACTGGAATTAAAATAAAAACTTAAAAAAATAAAATCAACTTTATGGAACTGCATTTTACATTCAATAAACTTCACTGCTCCTTAAAGGGAGTTTTCACTGGGCTCTGACAAAGTCTATAGTCATGTGGCCACTACCCAAATCTAGATACAGAATAAGCCTATTGCCTCAGAAAACTCCTTGTGCTGCTTTGCATTCTATCCCCTCCCCCCAAAACTCATCATTTCACAATGACCATTCTGTTTCTTGTAGCCAAAGATTTTTCTTCCCTAGCATGTCATTTAAATGCAATCATGCAGCATGCACCCTTTGGGTTCAGCTTCATCCGCCCATCATATGTGTTTGAGACTGATAGATGTGGCCTACAGCAAAGATTTAATTCTTCTTTTACGAGCAAAAATTATATGATCATTTCTTAAGATGCAATCAAATTTCTACATTCTGATATGACTTTAACCTTTTCCATCATTCTGCTGCTTAAACATCTTATCTATGTTTTGGAGTGTCCTTGGCATTCAAAGTACGTTTGAGAGTGGATCAGGGGGTGGATCTTTTTGAGGTATAAATCACAGCTTGTAAGCTACCTTCACTGGAATACATAAAACCTTTTCCTTACTATGTGCTCATTTTGTTAAACCTAGAAGTATATTTTAGTCATCTTATATAATTTTTAAAATATAATACATGTTTTCTCAAACTAAGGACAACATATATTTTATTTAAATATTAAAGACTCAGTGGCTTCTCTTTTTCAAAGTGTTTCAGAGACTGTCTCATTTTAACCTAATATCAAAGTGGTTAGCTACTTTCCATGTGAAATTATCTTTTGTTATTTAATATATTTGTATTTCCATGTGCTTGTTTTAAAATTGCTGCTTACTACATTTAATTTCAGAATTTCTAAGTTAACAATCTTGTTATTAAGAACACCTTTTTAAAAAGAAAATAAAAGCACTAACAGAAAAAAGTTCTTAACATAAATCTAGTGTTGTTTGCACTGTAAAAATTGGACATCCTTGAGCTTCTTAAATAAGCAGATGTTAAGACGAAAACCATCCAATACAATACTGACCATTGATTTTATGTCTCACAGTAAAGGCTTTTGTGTGTGTGTGTGTGTGTGTGTGTGTGCACACGCATGTGTTTTGTCTTAATGCTAGCTATTCTTTTTTTTCTGGGCATGATCACCAACAAACAGGAGACTTAATTATAAACATACAGTTGACCCTTGAACACACGGGTTGCGACTGCATGGGTCCACTTACATGTGAATTGGTTTTAATAAACACAAACTGTAAATGTATTTTCTTTTCCTTATGATTTTCTAAATGACATTTTCTTTTTTTAAATTAAAAAAAAATTTTTATATTATTTGAGAGAGAGTGAGTGAGCGTAAGTGGGGTGAAGGGCAGAGGGAGAAAAAGACTCCCCACCGAGCAGGGAATCTGATGTGGGGCTCCATCCCAAGAGTCTGGGATCATGACCTGAGCCGAAGGCAGATGCTCAACCAACTGAGCCACCCAGATGCCTCTTAATGACGCTTTCTTTTCTCTAGCTTACTTTATTGTAGGAATACAGCATATAATACACATAACATACAAAACGTGTGAATTGACTATGTTACCAGTAAGACTTCTGGTCAACAGTAGGCTATTAGCAGTTAAGCTTTGGGAGGGTCAAAATTTATACATGAATTTCAATTGCACAGTGTCAACATCCCTAATCCCTGCATGTTCAAGGGTCAACTGTAACTATTCTACTCAAAATTATAACATTATTTTTGGTGTCTAGATAGACACCGGTTTTCCTTAGTCCTCATTCCTTTTCCCCTCTCTTTTACTCAATCTCTCTTTCTCTCTCTTCTTGAGGTCACGCTATTTTTGTTTTCTTCTTATGCTTTTGGACTCTTTCTCTCTATATTTCACTAGTTCCATTCTCACACCTAATGTCAATGAAATCCTTAGATTTTAGCTCCTTTCGTTATTCTTTCTTTTGCTTTTAGGTCTCATCTACCATAATGGAGTCACCTATCACTCTTGAATTCATAATGTCCAAATTAAATATCTAGTCCTGACTTTTTTTCAGAATTCTGATTTTGAATTTTAATGCAGAATATCTCTATCTGGATGCTTTAGCCTCAAATTAAGCAAGCAAAAAATCAACTCCATGTTTTACCATAAGCACATTCTTCTCTGGGTTTCCTAATTTCTTCTCATGAAACTCTTGTTTCTTAATTACTGGGTTCTAGAATGATGCTTTGTTCTTATTTTAGTCAATCACTAGGTCCTGTTGATTTTTCTCTCTAAATTATTGTGTCCATTTCTATCCCTTTGTTAGTGTAGTCACTATATTTACTCTAGCTCAGGGCAATGTCACCCCTGTTGTAATAGTTTCCTTTGTGCCTTTTCCACTCTTCTCCAAACCATTCTGCATGTTTAGATACATTAATCTTATGAAATATCACTTTCTTTGTTCCATACTCATGCCTCCAAAAGTTTAATGCCTATATTAAATGTCAAGGTTCAAACTAGGACAATTTACTAATAGAAGCTGGAAGTTAGTTGGTTGTAAATAGGAAGGGACTCCACGTTATTAAATCAGGTTTAGTGGCTAAATAATGAATAATGGTTGCAGATTTTGCTGTACTTGAACACCAGGCAGGTGAAGAAAGCAAGTAATAAATATGTCAAATGCAATTTTTATCTTGGCCTATGGGACCAAGTTTTGAAATTTAATAGTTATACATAAAACACTAGTACCAGAAGTTCATTCAGGATGGTGAGAGCCAAAGAAGCCAGTAAAAAAGAGCCAGATAAGTTGAGGATGGAAATCAAGTCAAGAATGATACTGAAGAAAGACAGAACAAGAGTTAGTTACATGATGACAAGAAGCAATAGTTCATATGTGCTCCAAAAGTGTGTTCTACTGATCAAACCTTGCTCTTAAATGCCTCAGTTTACTGAAGAGACATGGAATTCCTTTGCGGCTCTCCTCTTAGGGAGCTTTGTTTGGTCTTAAGGTGTAGTAATCCATCAGATCAAATACCAAAGATTCAGGTTATGTATCTACTTAACTCACCATGCTCTACAAGAATGATATTCTGTGGCAATGCCACTACCTAATTAAGAACTCATTTTCTTTCGTGGGTCAAGCTTCAAAGTCATTGTTGTTGAAATCATTCATAATGTTGAAGGTCCATCTAGTATGTTTGAACAAGTTATAAAATTTACTCACAAATTCTTCCTACAAAGAAATTCTCAAGTTCCTTTGAATACTTAGTCACATTTCCAAAATTAACTTAGTCTGAATGTTAAAAGTAATAAATGATTCTGTAATTAGAGGTTTCTTATGAACTGTTCTTGTGTTATACCTAAAACAATGTCTATTTCAATAAAATTGTCCACACTGAACAAATCATTCTCGATATCCAAACATTTTCTAATTAAGAATCCCTCCACATATAATGCTTTTCTGCTGTTTTCTGTTGATCCATTGGGTTTGTGCTTTGAAGCCCATTTATCTAATAAAATCTTAGCCAATGGGCTTATTTCAGTGAATTCTTCATCTTCTGAAATGCAATGTTTTATCTTTAATATTCAAACAGCATTTAGACAGTGTTCATTATTATTGCCCTTTTTTGAGTATGTTTTTAATCTGCCAAGTACAGTTATAAGTTTCTCAGAACCAAAATACCATCCTACATGTCTCTATCCTTTGGATAATGTTCGTTATAATGTCTCTAGGGAGTTGCTGAGCAAAAGTTGGTATATGTTTTTAATATTGTATTTATTTATTTGAGAGAGAGAGAGAATGAGCATAATATCTAGGTATAAACTGACCCTGAGAGATGCAGCAAATGGCCACAGGGTACAGTGACAAAAGCATCAAAATGTAAATCAAAATACTTAAGCTCTAGCTTTAGTTCTACGCATAAACTATGATTTACCTTTTTCTTTGCCACAAATCTCTTCGGCCAAAACCTCAAAGGTTATTTGCTGATATAAGATTTTATTATTCTATGAATAGATTCTCCCTACAGCTTTTTCAGCTCTGAAATATCTTTGTTTTAAAAATCACCTATTTCTTGGAGTGCCTGGGTGGTTCAGTTGGTTGAGTGTCTGCCTTCAGCTTGGGTCATGGGATCGAGTCCCAGGATCAAGCCCCACATTGGGCTCCCTGCTCAGTGGGGAGTCTTTTTCTCCCTCTGCCCCTCACCCTGCTCTTGTGCTTTCCTTGTTCTCTCTCTCTCTCAAATAAATAAATAACAAATCTTAAAAAGAAAATCACCTATTCCATGTGTAAAATTCCATGACTTTCTCATCATTTCATTACATGAATTTACTTTTTTATTCATATTTAAAAGAAGACTGATTCATAATCATCTCAATTTACATATATTTGTTGTATGTGTGCTGTACATATTAATTTTCTCACTCATAATTGCTTACCATGTACTTGTTATGTTCTGATATTACTACCTATTTTATTATCCCATAGGAAATTATGCTACTCATCTAGATGTCTATTAATGCTTTTAATTGATATAACTATGATGGGGAAATGAGTAAATAAAACATGAGTTCCACCACTATTTCCTTAAAACAACTTTCATAAGGAAGTTTAGGCAAAAATAAATGTTATTACTGTTAAGATAAATCAAATTAATTTAAAAATCATGAGCTCTGAGGTTGAAAAGGTTCATAGCAGCAATATCCACAATAGCAAAACTGTAGAAAGAGATGAGCTGTCCATTGACAGATGAATGGATAAAGAAGATGTGGTATAAACACACACACACACACACACACACACACACACACACAATGGAATATTACTCAGCCATCAGAAGGATGAATAGTCACCATTTACATTGACATAACTGGAGGGTATTATGCTGAGCAAAATAAATCAATGAGAGAAAGACAATTATATGGTTTCACTCATATGTAGTGTTAAGAAACAGCACAGAGGATCTTAGGGGAAGGGAGGGAAAACTGAATGGGAAGTCATCAGAGAAGGAGAAAAACCATGAAAGACCCTTAACTGAGGGTTGCTGGAGGGGAGGTGGGTAGGGGGATGGGGTAACTGGGTGATGGACATTAAGGAGGGCACATGATGTGATGAACACTGGGTATTATATGCAACTGATAAATTATCAAATATTACCAAAAAAAAGTGTGAGCTCCATATCCTGTCTCAAAGATCTTATATATTGTCCCAAATAGAAGGAGTTGTGCTTAGAAATAAATTGTACCTTAAATGCAACCTAAAAGAAAACAATCAGCAAAGTGAAGGATACCTGTAATTTACTCCACATGGTCTTATGCAGATAAAGTATTATATACTGACAACCAAAAGTTTCTATTTGCCAAAGCTTCAAGTAAACAGTCACTGCCTGTTCATTACTTTGTAGGTTTCTAATCAGGATTTATAGAACTACAAACATGTTTAATAAAGGCAAAGACAGATAGTCCAGTAACTTTCTCTACCTAAAAAAGTCACATTTCATCAAGTTGAACATTCTTTAAACTTTTTTCCTTCCCACATTTCCATATCATAATACCATTGTCGTGTTATTGCTCTTTCTTCAGTTAACTACTCCCAATTTAGCATTATCCATGAATTTAATTAGTATGCAATATAGCTTTACATATTATTAATTGGGAGGTAAAAAAGGAAACAGCTGTGGCAGAACAACTATTTTAAAAATGTTTAAACTTATCAACATCCTAATTCATTAATAACTTTAAAGAGGAATTGTAGAAAGCTAAAATATGAAAATATTCCTTATTAGTTTTTATATGTGGTCCAAGTGCATATGAAGTATAAATGTAGCTCATAAGAAAAATAATTCAAGAAAGTAAAAATACTGCTCCTAAAAATATATATTCAACTTTCAAAGGATTAATTTAGGAAAAATATAATCAAGAAAAAAAATCAAAATATAATCATAGAGTCCAGAAATTTTTTAAAAACTCAAACAAAGATGATGTCTCATAACATAATTTGTTCTGCTTTAGGAAAAAAAATCTTTGATGTTCTTGAGAAAAATGGAAGGCTATAGTGGGATACAGAAAGAAACCAAATCATGTATCATGGACTTCTTAAAACTAGGAATATGGGTCAGGTAAGTGCTCATATTTTCAGTCAAATTTGGCTTTTCTTTAATGAAAGGGAATTTTATATGATGAGAACTTTTCATGGAAAATGTGTGAAATCGTAACACTTAAAATTGGGTATTTATTTTATAAATAACCCCTCATTTTCTTTATCTATAATATAAGTCCTTCTACTCCCACCCATAACTCAACATTTTTTCTCTTCGGTATAAGAACATTTAATTAAGAAAATTAAAAAAAAAAACAAAAAGCATGCAAGAAAACCCTGATAATTATTATGGGGATTTATTTTCCAAATGTAAAATGAAGAGATTTGAGAACATGGGCATCACTAAGAGTTTAAAATACTTTGAGATAGCAGCTGTCATTGATGACTTCTGCAGTAATGCTAGCAAGCAACTATTTCAATATCAGAACCCAAACTCCTCAGTCAATTTACCAATCCCCTAAGTAGGTGAAACCATTCGTGTGTGCCTTCCATCTGTTCCAACAGGTCCCTATGTTTCTTATTTCTTAGATGGGTGCACACCATCCAACTGTGACACAAACTCACAAATCAGCTGTCAGGTAGTTGTGAAGACAAAGGCATAGGAAAGTAATCTCAACTTTGAAAACACTCTTACTCATAAAAATAGCAGAATTAAACCTTTTATTACTACATGCTGTAGCTTATAATTTACCTTATATAAACTCCCTTAAATAGCAAGTTGTATATTACGATTATTGCAATCCACTATTGATAAAAAAAAAACCTCTCTGATTATTTTGACCCAACATATTCCTCATGATTTATTAAATTTCACTGAGCTCCACAAAATAAGGCACATCTATAAATGAAGAGAATATTCTTTTTTATATCTATTTTTAAAATCTCAATTTTGCAAGATTATAAATGGCCTCTTTCTTATTTGTCAAGGACAAATGAATAATTTTGATAAGAAGATAAAGAGATACATAGTTACAATAAAACATGGAATCACAGAGACGAAATTGTGCCCTAGTTGAGCTCAGTTTTCAGGAGGACATCAAAGACAATTGATCCATAATGCTGTCTTTGAAGATTCTTATGCAAATTAGCCATTATTAAAGTTTGTTAGATATATCTCTGCTCTTTAATGCTTTATTGATTATTCCTAGCAAAGTTAGTTATTATCAACTTTCACGTCTAATTATTGTCAATGTTACCCCCATAATTATTTGATTTCTGTGCAAAATTGGTTTCCCTTAATTACATACTGCCCTGTATAGCTCTTTTCTTAAATGGAAATTTATTTTTCTAATTACATCACATACTCTGGTCATAACAGCATTGTTGTTTATACTTAAACTTAAATATGTTGACAGACAAAAGTGGATTTTAACCCTGGCTCATACACTTACTCTGCATTTGACCTTCGATTATTTATCTTCTCTTGGCTTTGGTCTTCTCAGCTGAAACTACTACAGTTGATATTACATACCACTAAGTATGACAAAGATTGAATCAGATAAAGAGGGTAAAGCACCCATTACAGTGTCTTAAACACAGTAGCCACTCAAAAATAGCTATTGTTCTGTGGATGATATCAAGGAAAACTTAGCTTAAGACATTATTCAACAATTGTTCAAGTGCATTGTATGGTACATTTCAGTATTTCCTACTTGACAACACTCACAAGAATGCTGTATAAAGAAAATAGTTAATTTAAATGGTGCTAACAAGCCTGATTTCCATGATCGGCATACGGGGACTGAAAGATATGCAGTTGTTCTGGACAGTCCCACCATACGGGATGCCCCACTAACACTGTTCCCTCCTCTTACCCCTGGCTAAATATGGTGATGCTTCTCATGTCCAGGAGTCCATAAATGCCGCAATTCTATGGGTTTCCATAACCTTATCTAGACCTTTTGAAAGTGCCTCTTCATTAAATTCTCCTCATCCAAGTTGAGTGTGTCTCCATATTCTCACCTCAATTAAGTGTGCCACGTCCTCTGCCTTGCCAGGACTCTGACAAACATCCAGCATGTCTCACTGGGACTATTTCAGTGTCTTTTTTGGGGTCCGTTATCTTATTTCAAGTTGTGCCCAAGTAAAAATTCTATCCTCCATGAAACCACCAGGGTAATTTATTTAAATTGCAACTCTGACCGAGTCATTCTTTTATTTAAAATCTTTACATGACACAATATCACCCAGAAGAAAAAGTCCAAATATGCACATCTCCTATTCCCTTTCCTCTTACTGTAGTAATGTGATCTAAATCAATGTGATGTTCAGAGTGGAAACCAGAAGAAGAGAGAACTCCATCTATATTATGATGGAGAGTTAATATAGTCCTGAAGGGTGAGAAGGGAGAGAACCAAAAAAACTGTAAATATGCATAGTTGTTCATTTCATCTGAATGTCATTTTTGATCTCTTTTCTTCTAAGAATGGGAAATAATTTATTTCCCAAATCTAAAAAAAAAAATATGACACATGACACAGAAGCTGCAATTGAGTCTATAACTTGATTAAGTTTGGGATAGTATATTGTCAGTCTTCAGGATAAATCTGGTTTTTGCAGGGGCCAGATGGTAAATTTAATTAAAAAAATGTTGAGTGCCACCATCTCTGTATCCTTTAGAATCTAGAGAATATACTGATGTTTGCCATTTTACCCCATGATATGATACTGCTTTTAATTTATTATGTTGGGGGTCAGTTATGGAAACTTTCATTTGGTATCACTTTTTCTGAGTGCTTATAAGCCATGAAACTGATTTGGGAATTTCTACAACTCCATACTAGGTATGTCAAACCCCACTGACTGCTGAATCATGTGAAGGAACACATTTATTACCTAGTGTGTCCAGTCAAATAGGGTATCATGGTGATTCTTCAGATCTCCAGGTATTCATGTCAACTCAGGGCCTCTGACAAACAATTGTCTAAAGTATGAAAGTATGAGTATTCTACTTTGCCCAGTGCAGTTATCTATGCAAGTCAATGGCCACAAGAGTCTTTTAGGGGAGGTCTGCAGGAACCATTAGCATGTGCTTTACAGTGGTGTTGCAGGTTCCTTCTTCCTGGAGATCTGGCCTCCTTTTTCATAAAAGCCTTCTGGGTCTGAAAATGAGCCCAGGTCTGTCTGGAATCTGGACTTATGATTGTAACATTGTAGAGAAAAACAACGAAAGGTCATCTATCTGATTTCTTCTAAAGTTTAAGCTAAGTAGTTCTCTTTTCGACTACCTATAGATTATGCACTTATGGGGAAGACTGGTGATGGGTAGTAAGGAGGGCATGTATTGCATGGTGCACTGGGTGTTATACGCAACTAATGAATCATAGAACTTTACATCAAAAAAAAAAAAGATTATGCACTTATGGGGACTGTGTTCTGTTTACTATCTCCATAAACATCTGTGAGTTAGACAGGCCTCTTGGCAGTTAATCCAAACCTCTGCTATTTACAAAAATTGCATCCACCCAGCTTCAGGTGGGTAAGCACACTTCCTACACCTCTTCAGTTTAGGGGTGCTATTGTCTCTATTTCTATTATCGTTCCTGGTTCTGTAACTGCCTCTTCTACAATCAACCCTGGTCTACTGAGGAGAGCAACTAATGAACATTTTAATGACATTGGTGACACTTTTACAAGCATGTTTATTGTGGCCTTGGCAAATGTTGAATCCTTCAGGCCTTCCTGAGGAATGTAATCATCTGGTGAGATTTACTGCCTTACATATTGTAACCACTCAAGCAGTCCCACTTTCTCAAGCCTTTGAATTTTTTCCTCTACTGTCTGCAATGGGAATTGGGCATTTTGCCTCCACTTAGCATGCTCATTGCTTTTTCCAGTTTCTAAGAGCTAACCTTGTAGCCATTTCACATCACACCATCCTCTGGGTCCTTGACAGAATATATAAAATGTATATCTTCAAAAATTTCTCCTAAATAAATTCCACCATATTCAATCTTATATTTTGACCCTCGGATCAAGATTTCTCAGAATTAAATTCTATTTGACTCCACCAGCTACTGCTGGTACATGCTGATTAGGTCCTTTGAGACATCATCCCCTTCCTTTCTTAAGAGGCTCAGCAAATTCCCTGCTGGGTTATGCCACAACTTAATATTAGTATATGCCTAGTGTGCAGCAGGGAAGGATGAGGCTGATCCTAAGGGGAAATGTGCATCTTTGTACCTTTAAGTTAGTATAGAGTGCTAACTCTTGGTACAAGCATCCACCTAAGTTTATCCATCTCAATTATCAGGGTTCCATTATTTTCTAAATTTGCTTTTGACACTGGCATAGCAGACCTTCGTTGGCTGGGCATTAACCATCTCTAGAGTTTGAACACTTCAACTGGCAAGTCCTAAGCCTGTTTCATGTCATTCTCTACATCCTTGCTGTAGGAGACGATATGCAACACTTTGTTAAGTTTGATTTTAATCTTTGTGAAGGAGAATCTATTTCCATTTTTCCCTTAATCAATTTGAACTGTATTTTTTCTAAACATTTTTGAGTTGCTATGGATAAAACTATATGAAATTTTCCATGTTTAAATTCTGTTCACGTACGCACAAATCTTGTATGGAATGCCTATGGCCATATTTAGACAGCAGTTTTGTAATTTTATTTTCTATTTTTTATTTTGTCAGTTACAGGAAAGCAATGTTATCCTCTGAAAAGCGGAGTTTTAAAGTCATAAAACATCATATTGAATTGGCTGTAGAACATGATAGAATCATCAGGAACTTACTGATTCACCCAGGTGGAAGGGAGAGGCAAGCTTGATCATATAGAGGATAAGAGTCTAGCCGTAAAGGTACAACAAAAGAACAAAAGATCACATGAAAATATAAGTAAGACAAGGCTGGCTGACAATAAAAGAGATGTTTCAAGGTAAACAGTGTAGTGATATAGCATTTTGAGGTTAAATGGGGACTAGACCGATGTGAAGAAAATAAATAAGGAAATGTTTCCAGATATTTATTATTTCCTTTGTTCCATGCACTCCTGTTGTTCCTTTGGAATGGACTAGGGAATAAACATACATATCTCCACAGGCAGATTATACTTCTGTGTGTGGAGGTAGGAGGGCTGGGGGACAGGTGAGAGAAATAAATAAATAATAAATAAATAAATAAAATAACACGTTCTCTCTGAGGAGGAGATATGTCTCTGAACCAATGATTTTTTATTTGTATGGAGGATTTTTTTCCCTATTCATTTATATTCAAACTTTCCAGAACACCACGTTTAAAAGATTAGTCTTATAAGCAGCTTATATCTAGTTTGCAATCCATTCCTACAATCTTTGTGTAAGTGCTTTTATATTTGGGTTAAATCTGCCATATCAATATTCATTTTCTATTTTACTCATGTTTCTGTACCCCTTTTCATTTTTCTTGCTTTCTTTTTGATTAATCAATTCCATTTTTCCACATATATATTTGCTATTCACATTGGTTACCAAAAGACAGCAACAAACAACCTTTTCCTATTACAGTCTACCTGGCATTGGTACTTTTGCCATTTTTTAAAAGTTCTATTTATTTATTTATTTTATTGGTACTTTTGCCATTTTAAAAAATATTTTATATATTTATGTATTTAATTTATTTATTCATTTATTTAGAGAGAATGGGAGGGGGAAGGGAGAGGGAGAGGGAGAGAAATTCTCAAGCAGATTCTGCTGAGCGCCAAGTCCCAGGCAGGGCTGGATCTCACAACCCTGAGATCATGACCTCAGCCGAATCAAGAGTTGGAAGCTTAACTGACTGAGCCACCCGGGCACCCCAAGTACTTTTGCCATTTTCTGGATAATTCAAGAACCTTAAAATATGATATTCCATTTACCCCTTGCATATTTTTTGTTCTATCATTGGCATGTACAATATTTTAATGCTACATATAGTGTAAATCCCACAGTATATTTCTTAGTGTTGTTTTAAAATTCAATAGTGATTTAGATTTCTCACATATTTACACTTTCTGGTGACTTACACTACATCTTGCCATTTTCAAGTTCTTTTTTGGGAACATTATTCTTGTATCTAATGTATTACTTTATTGCAAGTTTTGGTATAAATTAATTCTCTTAAATTTTGTTTCTTTTTGAAAGTGCATTTATTTCATCTTTGTATTTCAAGGGTACATTCACTGCATATAGTGTGCTATATCAGCATTTAATTTTTGTCAGCAAACTAAAGATATAATTCCACTTTCTTTTGGTTCTAATCATTTCTTGAGAAGGCAGCTCCCAGTCTATTTGTTATGATTTTGGAGCTTAACGGTCTGTTTCTAGCTGTTTTTGAGATTTTTCTTTTTCTTTGGTTATCAGAAGTTTTACAATAATGTGCATTTGGTGCGCTTATCTTTGTATTTATATTGCTTTGTATTTATATTGGTTGTCAGAGTTTAAACTGTGTTTTCATGTCTTTTTCATGTGATTGTGGAAAATTCTGTGGCAATATTACATCTTCACTATTTCTTTTTGTCTTTCCCTTTTTTATTGTAGGGTATCATTTATCCTATCAGTCTCTTATCTTGTCATCTGTATTTTTCTTCTTATTTCTTTATGTACTTCAGTTTTGATATTTTCTACTTTATTCTGGGTTTTCTGACCTATTAAAATTACCTAGCATATCCTTAATTTCCTTTCTTATATTACTCATCTCTATAATCTTCATTGGCTCTATTTTAGATATAACATTGACTTCATATGTTTTCCTCTAATTTCTCGATTGTGTATATTATACATGTCATAGAGCCATGGTATACAGGCTCTGTCTTTCTTATCAAGTACGACTTGTTCAAGCCCCAGTCTTCTGCTTTTTGTTCACCTCTACTCCTTGTGATAAGAATTGAAAAAATATAAGAGAATTGTTGCTTACTTTTTTTCCCAAAATCATGGCTCCCCAAGTCCTCACCGCCTTGGTGCTCTCTGGTGACTTTAAATATCAGTTTCAAATATTGTATCCAGCATTTACAGTTCATATATCTCTCTGTGGGATTGTCAGTCTGATGCAAACTGCTTCATCCTCGCAAGGTACAGAAGACTACAACTGACACCTTAATGATTAAAAAAGGGGGGGGCAATGTGACAATCTGAGGAAAAAGCATATGATGTAGAAAGAAAAGTGAATACAAGAACACTGGGTTAGCAAAAAAAGTAGGCTGATCTAAGGCAATGATGAAAGTCATTATGGCTAGAACAGAGTTGATAGATTATGATAGATGAATTTAAAGAAGTAAGTTTATAGATTTTATGCTAATAAGACTTTATTCTATATGTTTTGTTAAGCTATTGGTAGTTTAAAGGGGAGGGTTATTTGAGCTATTTCACAATCAGAAAATATCAATGGCCATTTTTATCCATGGTGGAATAACAGGGCCTGGAGTTATCCTCTGGACTAAAACAACAATAAAATGGACAGAATATATGAATCAAGAGTTTTTAAGACATTGGGCATTAGGCAATGAAGGACAGTAATCCCTGAAAGATAAGAAAAAAGGAGATGAACCCTACAATTGCTGCAGCTTACTGCTTGAGAGAGAATATGCAGGCTATGGCAAGAGGAAGGGACAGAACCAAACAATTTGCAGCTTTCTACAATCAGAAGTATCCTACTAGACAGGGATTTCTGAGGACCACAGTTTATAGTAGCTAAACTGACACATCCAAAAGCCATCACACAATACTGCATTTATATAGTATTGCCAAAAATACAAACTCAACTACAGTAACAGAAAATAGATGGGTAGTTAGTTGCCTGGGGATTCTGATATGAGATGCTGGAATGCAGGATTTAGTGATAAAAAATGGGCACAAGGAACTTTTCTGGAGTGACGGATATGTACATTAACTTGACTGTGGTAATGGTTTCATAGGCATATACATATATCAAAACTTATATTGTACACTATAAGTGCAATTTCTTTTATTTAAATTATGCTTTAACAAAGCTGGAAATATATATTTCCAGCTGGTAAATCTTTAGACTGTTGGCAAAGAAAGGAATAAACAGACCAACTGAAAGTTTTCTGCAATAGTTTAGATAATAGAGAATGGTTTTGACCAGGCTTCAAGCCATGAATGTGGTAACAAAGCTGGATTTGGGACCTACTTTGGAAATTAGGGACAATTATGAGAAGTTTTAGAGAATTATATGACTCTACACAATTCAACAGATATTATTTAGAGCCTATTTTGTGCTAGCCAAGACAAAGATACTAGTAATATGGAGTCTGCAATAACTTTCTGGGGACTTTTGCAAGTTCGTAGCAGTATAGTAGGTTTTTATTAGACCACAGAGGAAACAAGTCATGGAGCATGGTTTCCCACACTGACATAAGCCAAATGTGAGAGGAAAAGAAGAAACTATTTAAAAGAGTTCTAAGGGAGACTCTGTTTCCCAGAACTAGCTAGGATCCAGTTAAGACAATGAAGCAATTTTTTAAAATAATGTTAAGGGTGTAGGAATGTTATTGATTACAAAGAAGAATTCAAAAGGACACAATAAAAACTTTTAACAGAAAGAAGTGGGATTTTACCTTAGAGGAGAAGTACAGATATTAGGAATGAAGAGACAGAACTAGAAGATATATAAAGGACTTGGGGGAAAAAACTTATCTATCTTCCACAATGACAAGAGGAATTAAAATAGGTTAAATAACATTAAAAGTAATATTATTTTTCTGTAATATATATCTTGCAGTGTATGCAAAGTCACACTCAGGTCCATGGTAAATTTTCAAATCAAAGAAAGAAAACAGTAAATATTATATGCAAGACCCTCTTCTCTAAATCTTATATAAGCGTGAGTAAAAAACCATATGCAAAACACAAAGAATAATCTATATCATCAATCTATTTTCCATGCCCTTGATTTGATAGCTTCCAACAATAATACTGAATTACCTTGTGAGTTTTCAATATATGTGTTCAATTACCTTTATCTATATTTAGCACTAGCCTGTTGATATCATTCACTTTAAAGAGTCTCTGCCTGCAGAATATTTGCTGGTATATCATGGATTTTCATATTTTTTATACTTTTTTTTTTACTGGATGTAATAAATTAGTTGTATGGTTTAATTCACACATGATTGCATTGCAATTCAAAGACCTTGGCAGCATTTTAGAATTACAATGAAATCATCATGGGGACCAGATATTCATTGCCTTTTTCTTCAAATTGTCACTAAGCCATGCCAAGCAGAGAGGAGCACACACATAAATACATATATTGAATATAAACTTATTTCATATTAGCTATGTGGGGTTTCAGGAAAAATGGTGAACTAGCAATGGAAACTAAGGGCTTAAAGAAGAAATAAAAATAAACTTTTTTTGTTTTTTTAAAATCCTTAAAGTTCAAATTACAAATCTTACAATTTTGTATATAATTTATAATTTTAGTATAAAAGAAAGTAATTACTTCTTTTAAAAAATAAAGATAATGACAGTCAAACTTTTGCAATTTACTTTGCAAATAGGTATAGACAGTGGGAATTTAGAAAATGTATTTTATGTTTCCTAAAAGGATCTGAGTGACAGGACATTGTGAGATTATCACTTTTCAGAGGTATTTAAACAAACTACTCTGGCAATACTGAAGCTAGAGAATGAGATGCCTTTTATAATTATTACTTTTTAAAATGCAAAAAAGGAATGTTTACATTTTTTGTAAAATCAACAGGATCATTAAATTTGCTTTTATAGATTGAAGAGAGAAAAAAATCGTACTATGAAATAGTGATGGTATACACTACATTCTTCCATTCCAGAAAAATTACAAATTTCTTAAGGAATCCAGTTACAACACATACAGTATATTTTGGTTCTATCTGCACACAACTAATTACTAAAAAGAACTAAGATCTGTCTAAGACTCTGCAATGTCCATACATCCTCAGAAATGTCAGCTCACCTCTATTCTTGCAATTAATTGTATAAATTTAATGGTCATAATTATCAGCACTACCTGGTGTATACCATTGTCAAACTTGTATTTATGTTCCTTTTTTAAAAAAGATTTTATTTATTTATTTGGCAGAGATAGAGACAGCCAGCGAGAGAGGGAACACAAGCAGGGGGAGTGGGAGAGGAAGAAGCAGGCTCATAGTTGAGGAGCCTGATGTGGGGCTCGATCCTATAACGCTGGGATCACGCCCTGAGAGGAAGGCAGATGCTTAAGGACTGCGCCACCCAGGTGCCCCCTGTCTTTATGTTCCTATTCCATTTTTGAGCTCTGGACTCCTTTCCAGGGATTAGAAAAATATATGAACTCATTTTGTGCATGAGAATCCAGATATCATATTAAATCTTTTATAAGATAGTAAGGAAATAATGGATCGAGTTATTATGTTTGTCCATTGAATTAAACCAATGAATGTAATTGCCAGTACAACATAATCATCACTGTTTGAAAGGCTATGGAGAACTTAATTATGGGGAACCTCTCAGTGGTTGAAGGAAAATAGTATAGCTTAAAACTAATATAAAGCTTTGATCATGCATGTAAAGGCTAGATACATAACATTATGCAAATCGTACCTGGACTCATTGGGATGAAGCAAATTTGGACATACCTCACTTTGTAGATTATCTTAACATGGATTTTTTAAAATGAAGCAATTTCATCTGGTGCTATGTAAGATTGAAATAACATAATATTGGAAATAAATGCTACTTTGCAGCAAATATATATTTTTTAAAACCTTGTGAATAGAAGTCACCGTGATGATGGGGTAAAAATTTGTGGCTTTGTGATATCGTCATTGTTGGACTAGATTCCACTATTTTATAAATGTTGCTGGATGTCATTCTCCTTCATTCATACTGCTTCAGATAATTAGATAATGTTCAAATCCACGAATTTGAACATCCTTAAATTTCACTGTGCCCATCTCTTTCCAATTGTTAGTAAAGATTGATGAGTAAAAAAACACGAGAGAACCCTTGAATATTTTGCTTTACCTGGGGATATCCTCATAAGTCACTATTTGACAATAACTAATCTGTGAAATATATATTGCAAATTGTGATTAGATAAGCATGTTATACCAGACTTTGGATTTTCTAGTGCCAAGTATAATTTAAATACCTATAAAAGTAAATAAAAAAGCTTGAGAAATTCAATGATATTTATATCTTACATTTTCCTTTAACTTTTTCTTAAGCTTCCTGCATTTTATTATCTCTTTAAGATAATCAATTTATCACTACTGGAAATAAAAATGGAAAAGTTTACAAGTATTATCAATTTTAATTATATTGTTTGTAAATGATGGGTCAGGGAACTAGGAAGAAAGATGTGGCACCCAGGTCATGTGGGAGGAGCTTGAGTAGGGATGGGTAACTTTTAAACTAAGCTAAAACAAGGTAGCTAGCCTTATTCAGACATTTGAATCCATCCAAGAAGAATCTTAACAGCAGAGGACTGAAACTGCATGCAATATCTGAATAGTAATTGCTACTAAAATTTATGATATCTTAATTAAAAAAGATAGATATATGTTTAAAAGATGCTTTCATCAAATGCATGATCCTTGGAATTTTGAACAATTCATTCACTCCATTGCAAAGAGAAAATATTTCTGAGTCCTAGATATATATGCTAATGAGATATGTATATAAATTTGGACAGGGTGAGAAACACAACAACATGATCATTGATGGTAATTACATTTATGCTATGTGAATCTATAAGAATAAATTATACCTATTGTCAATTGGCAGTGTCATGCATGGGCTAGTCAAACTTGGGGGGAATGACAGTGTGCCAGGACTAAGCTGCAGTTTAAGAGGAAAAGCATGCTTCTCCCATCTCCAGTCTGTCCTCTATATTAAAGAATGTTTTGTCAAAAATAGCTTTGGATGCTATTGGCTATATTTTAAAAGATTTTAATAAAAACATGTCAAAAAATAATTGCTAGCTTGCAAGCAGAAATGAGGAGTATAGCAAGGCCCTCAAAATTTGGAATTTGCAGGGTTAAAACATGGAACATTTTTCCATCTTCAACTTATTAAAAATGAAATTACTAAAAGCTGACTCCTAATGAATATTGGTACTTAAATAATTTCTCAATTATGTTTTAACTACTATAACTAAAAAAGGACATGTATTTTATTTAAAAACAAAATTAGTGATGAAAGCATCATGTTCTTTATTTAAAACTCTAGAGTGTAATGTAGTTTCTAGGAAGTCCATTCGGTTGGACAAAAAATTTCATTAAAAAAAAAAGACTAAGGATATGTTCCACATTAACACAGAACTCAAATAAGTAGTGAAGAGATAACAATAAACCATTACCAACAATATGCATTTTTTAATTAAAATAAAAATAGATACATGATATAGATAGATAGATGTAGATAGATGATGATAGATAGATAGATAGATAGATAGATAGATAGATAGATGATAGATTCACATGCCATTGTAAGAAATAATACAGAGATTCTGTTTACCCTTTATTCAGTTCCTCCAGTGGTAATATCTTACAATATTATAATATAATATTGCAACCAGGATATTGACCTGATGAAATCGAGATACAAAACAACTCCATCACCACAGGAACCCTCTTTTTACCCTTTACTAGCCACACACCTCTCTCTTCTCCTCTTCTTCACCTCTGGCAACCACTAATTCCACTAATCCATTCCCCATTTCTATTTTTTAATTTTGAGAATGCTGTGTAAGTAAAATCATGCAGTATGTAACACTTTGAGACTAGCTTTTTCTTCACTCAGCATAATTCTATCGAGATTCATCTAAGTTGTTGCATACACAATAGTTTCTTCATTTTATTCCTGACTAGTATTCCATGGCATGAATGGATTTACCACTGTTTAACCATTCAACCATTGGAGGATATATGGGTTGTTTCCAGGTTTTTGCTCTTATGACTATAGTTAACATTAACATCTGTCTAGAAGTTTTTTTTTGTGAACCTAAATTTTCATTATCACTGGGATAAAGGCACAGGGAGCATTATTTTAGGTAGATGGTAGTTTCATGTTTTGTTATTTGAGAAATTGCCAAATTATCTTCCAGAGTGGCTCTTCTATCTTATATTTCCCCACAACATATAAGTGATCAAGGTTCTCAGAATCCTCACCAGTATTTGGTATTGTCACTATTTTTTATATTAGCTCTTCTGATAAGTGTGTAGTGGTATCATATTATGTTTTTAATTTGCATTTTCCTAATGACTAATGATATTGAACCCCAAGAAATGTAGTTTTCAGAGAGCAACCTTGAGAAATGAAGTATATTGTCTCTTTCTGGAGCAAAGAACAGTTTTGCTTACTGCTTGCTATAAAACACAGGGTTTTTTCCAAGCTCAGTACTTTACTTCTACAATGCAACCCACTAGGTGTGCAGACATTCATCTGGTCTTCACAGCACATAGAAGACAAAAGGAACCAATGCAAACATGACAATTAGGGTGCCTACTTTGCTATGAGTAATTAAGCCATTTGACCCTCACCTGTAAGTCTTGGGTCTTCTGCAAAACAGTAATAGGTTACCTTAATATTTTTATGTAGGTATAAAATCAAAACCCACACTCATCATTTACTACTAAACTCTAAGTCATTACAGGGAAACATATTTCAAGACTTTCATCATTGGAACTTAACCAATATGCAGTATGCATTTAATAATTACATGTTAAATAACTGATGAACTATGGGTAAGACTAGTAAGTAGATGTAGTATATATATACTAAATGAGTTGGACAGGGAAATTTGCCATTTGAGGTTCTCTCATTGCAAGTCAACTGATTCTATTTGATTTTGGCCTGCTAAATGCTAATATTAAACCTTATGACATTATTACTTATTAATATTATTTTAATTTTTAAACCTTTTCCCTAAAGTTTATCTCATTTTATCCTTACATCATGAGTGTGAGTTACACAGGACATTATTTTTCAAAGGAGGGAAATAAGTTCCACAGAGATTAAATGACATGCTTTGAATTAAATAATTCACAAATCAGTTCCAGGATAATATAAAGAATGCATTAACAGGATTTGCACTTTGAGTTTCTCCAGATTGGAAATTCTGAATTTTTATATCAAATATTGGTGATGTATTCATTTATATCACCCATTCTTATCACTTTAACACCCAGGAAGATGTCAAAATCTGTTGTTAAACATATGTAGCCTTTTTTAAAAATTATTTTAGATTTTATTTTAGATTTTCCCAAATCATCTCATATACAAATTATCCAAAATGTATTTCAAATTCTTTTTTCAAATTATTTTGCCTGTATTTGATATAAATTAATGACTTCATTAAACTTCAAGTATGTTAAAAAAATAGTGAACTGCCTTGTCCAAGGTAATATTATTTATCCATAAGCATAATTGATAAAGATAGAAAATTCTTTTTATAAAGTTTTTTTAATGTTAATTTTTTTAGTAATATCTATACACAATGTGGGGCTTGATCTCATGACCCCAAGATCAAGAGGTGCATGCTCTACCAACTGAGCCAGCTGGGCACCCCAAGACAGAAAATTCTTTAGAGTTTACTGCCTAGCCAGGTACCCTAAGTAGCTTCATCTGCCACATATCCTTGGATGGGCTTTGCCCAGTATTTGATAACTCTGTCTCAACCACTGCAGTTTTCATTACACTGTCTCACTTTAAGTTTTTATTATATGTTCAATTATTATTTTGTTAGACTCTTTCTGACCAGACTATTTGCTCATAGTCAATGTTACATATAATTCTATCTGCAGGTTCCCAGGTGTCATCTTTTTTAAATTAAAACTTATATGTGTCTACTAACATAAGGTAAAGTCCCCAGTACTTTGTGATCTGGATCTAACTGCTTTTATGCCTCAAATGATTATTATAATTTGGATGAAAAATGATGACACCAGCAGATAAGCACAAGTAAAATAATATGAGAAATAAATAAATAAAATAAATAATAAATAAATAATTATAACAGTAATAATAGCTAACATTTGTATAGCACTTAATCTGTCAGACACTATTCTAAGCATTTTTAATGATTTATATACTTAAAACTCAAATTAACTCTGGAAGTATGCCGTAACAATAGTAGTAGTAGTAATAGTAGTAAGAGTATTTGCATTCCACAGAGAGGAAACTATTGATAAGAAGTGCCATTAATCTGGGTAAATGGTTACATAGTTCAGTAGGTATATGTGTTCTTTGTTGGAGACAGAAGTGTCCCTTGCCTTAAATTCCCTTGAAAGCATAACATATTGTTTGGAATCTAAATTCCATCAGTTGTTTATAAGAAACTCAACCCATGTCATTCTTAAAGTATTAGAGAGGAATGATTTTGTCTTCCTGTAGCTATCCTTGTGGGAGGTTTTTACGGATTCTCACTACTTGCTGGCCTAATATGAGAGCATACAAGTCATAATCAGTTAATATGATTGTCCAGCATCAGTCTAGCTTGCCTTAGAGATGTTCACATCTATCTCCTCCCCCACAGGAGCACCTGTCCAAATCAGTTCCTGGGTAGTCTAAAGCAAAGACTTCAGCTTGACTTGTTTCAGATCATCTCCAAACATTGCTGTGATCTGGCATCTGCAAGCCAGAAGAGATTTCAGGCCTGGCTTACTTTTCTATACCCATAAAACTGAAGTCCCGCCCCATGCTGACCACTTTCTACTGTATTATAATTATGATACAGTCTTCAAGCTCTAATGAGTTTTCCCAGCAGAAACAGAATCATCATATTGTGTGTTTAAATTCCCAGCACTCCATTTGGAGTTTTGTCTTTTCTTGTCTTCTTAGGAGAGAAGTAATTATCATAAGGATATAGTACACCCATAATTAGGTAATTCCTTCTCTGTTTCCCTATAGAACTTTTCTTTTTTTTTAATCAATCAGATCCTTTAACATAATGGATTATAATTATCCCTTCAAGTGTCTTTCTCAACAATGTGAATAGGATCTCTTCAAGGCAAGAGTCCTTTTGAATTGATATTAGAACCCTTGGTTCTTATTATAGCTCCTGACATATTTTAACTTTTCACTAAATATTTAGCTAATCATTTCATTAATTATTTTTTTAAAAATCATAGAAAATCTGCTAGAAATTAAACTACCATGAGTCAGAATATGATTTCATTTATTTTGGCAAAAGTTTGGAGGTTTTTTGTTCGATTGTTAAAACATATTTGTTTTTATTTAACTTTCATGATGCTAATGAGGATTAGATAAAAGAAAAGTAAATTTTTTATTCTGTAATAAAAATGTAATGCTTTTAAAGTGAAGTATGTATTGACTGTTTTAAAATTTCTTGTTCTGGAATGCCTGGGTGGCTCCATTGGTTAAGTGTCTGCCTTCGGCTCAGGTCATGATCCCAGTAGCCCCACATCGGGCTCCTTGCCCAGCAGGGAGGCCCTTCTCCCTGTGTCTGCTGCTCCCCCGCTTGTGCTTTCTCTCTCTCTCTGACAAATAGGTAGATAATAAATAAATAAATAAATAAATAAATAAAATCTTTAAAAAAAAAGTAAAATTTCTTGTTCTATTAAAATTTGGTTACATTTTTAAAATGTTTTATAATAAAACATTTGGATAACCATAAAACATAGGAAGAGAACATTCATTAATGACATGACTTCAGTCAATTTGAGCTATATAGGCAGTGTCTCCCATGCTGACCCTATAGTTAAAGTTTTGCTGTATAAAAATGCTTAGGAAATTTTAAACTTTTTAACAACTCCGATTATGAACCTATGGAAATGTCAAATAACAAAGTCCCTTAGCAATACCTTCCTATTTATTTTAATCAATCACTTCTCCTGAATTATCACTCACACCAATATCAAGGCAATACATCTGACTCAAGTCATCATATCCGTTTTAGGAAGTAGGAGAACTTAAAAGATTAATTGGAAGAGTGGCTGGCTGGGTTGGTAGAGCATGAGACTCTTTTTTTTTTTTTAAAGATTTTATTTATTTGACAGAGATAGAGACAGCCAACGAGAGGGAACACAAGCAGGGGGAATGGGAGAGGAAGAAGCAGGCTGGTAGCGGAAGAGCCTGATGTGGGGCTCGATCCCATAACTCCGGGATCACTCCCTGAGCCAAAGGCAGACGCTTAACCACTGTGCCACCCAGGTGCCCCAGAGCATAAGACTCTTGATCTCAGGGTCATCAGTTCAAGCTCCATGCTGGGCGTAGAGTTTACATAAAAGAAAAATTAATTGGCATTGGATTTAGATGTGTTAAATAAGGGAGTGTTTGGAAATTAGTTTGTTTTTAAAAATATGCCACGGAGGGAGATCCATTTTTGGATCAGTGCTCTAAACATGATTTGTTCTCTATTTTCCTGGGTATTTCAGGAATCTCTTCTGACGTGATAGCTTCATAGCACTGGAAAGAAATCTTTTGATCAGGATTTAGTCATTTAACATCTGAGCATCTGACCTAAAAACAAAGACTATATTCAATGTTTAAGAACTTGGCACAACAAAACTGAATTCAAATACTGAGTTCTGTAGAGAAAAATATTTTATTTTCATATATCTGTCTATTTATAAAAATGGTATCTTTCTTTGTGTCATTGTGTGGATTAACACCAGTAGTTAATATTAGTTCAGAGTTTATATGATTTCATTTCATTACATTTTAACAATATTAAAACAAACAAAATTCAACAGTAAATTTTAGAGATCTTACTGGCTTTATTCAATGATTCATGAATCAGGTAGCATCCTATCTAGCAGATAGAAAGGAGCTCCGAGGAGCTGTACAAAATGGAAGACTTTTATAGGCAGAAGGGAACAGAAACAAGGAAGTTAAGCTAGCAAAAAGTGGATTGGTTGTGGCAGGGTCACTTTCCTTAAGGGAATGTCAGAGATCAGTCAGTCAGATCATCTCAATAGTGCTGATCAGCTGACTCCTGATTGACTGGTTTAAGACTTCACTTCTGGGGGAGGCTAAAATGTAATTAAGTCAAATCTTTGCTTGGTGACATATTTGACTCCATTTCGGGCCTGTTGTCTTGTTTTTAACAATAATCATATGAAGTTGGTACTATTATTCTTATTTTACAGATGAGGAAATAGTAATTAAAGATTAAAGCCATATGCTCAAGGTAATGTAGTTAATAAGCAGAATGGCTAGGATAGGAACATTTGGGCCTAAGTCATTTTAAAAATCAATGAAAATTATCTAGTAGGAATTCCAAAATAAAAATTATTATGGTCATAATTACTACTGAAACTAGCCCATTAAAATTAACTAAATTCAATAAGACAAAATAATTAGAGATCTTTTTCCTCCATTACTGTTTTCAGTTGAATCATCTTTGCCCTTTGACAAGATCTTGGGATATAAATGTTTCATTACTTTATAAGTATCAAAAATAGTTATCCATCAAAGGCTGGAGTAGCCTGCTCTGGCGATGCCCAGGCCCTTGCAGGCGTCCTCTGCCCAGTGCTTAGGGCTCTGGCTTCTTGTGCAGCAAAAAAGCTGCTGGTGCCTGAATCCATAGATGCTGCCACTGCACACACCTTTCTCTGGGTGGATGGGTGGACTGGAAGTCTCCTAAGCCCTCTGCCAACAGGCTGTGGGAGATGCTCTGGAGCCCAGCTTCTTCTCTCTGGAGTGCCCAGGGCTTTCAAATCACTGCAAAAACACCTATGCTCACCCAGCTCCAAATTTTCTGAGCTCAGCCAATGTTTACATTCAATTCTTGTGTAGGCACTATCAGTTTAACAATTCCATCACACAGAGAAGTGTCTTTACCAAAGCAACAGATACCAAAATGAAAGCAAGAACTGGTAAAGAAAAAAGAAGGTGGGGGAGAGATAGAGAGAGAAAGAGAAAGAGAAGTAAAGACCTCTTAGGAAAAGGAGTAGAAGAATAAAATGGAGAACTCCAAATGTTGATGGTGTTGGAAAACAGCTAGATAGAAGATAATGATGACGACAAGATGGTGTCTCACATGCCAACTTTCTGGGCTCAAATTGTGTCAGCCAGAGCTTGAAAGCAAGTCTCACATAATGCTTGCTGCCAATAGAGATCCTAGTGCTTGTCCTTGGACTGGTGATTTCCAGTAGTTTTGACATAAGGTCATCAGAACAGGTGTTACTGGTGTCCTCATTCCCAAGGCCCTACAGTCTGGTGTTTGACCAGGTTGAAGGTTTGGGACTACAGTTTTAATTGAACTCTTTGCTTATACTTTCTGAGATGAATTTAGAGTAGACCTGTGTTTGGGTGGATGGGATGTACATCATTAACTTTATATATACACTTCCAGTCAAACGATCTCTATGGTTTCTGTAGAGCTTGGCACCAGTTGGAATATTGCAAGTGTATAAGATGCTTCCCTGATGACAAGGTGATGATAATGGCATCCGGTGGTTAAGAGAAGGAGAACCAACTGATTCAGTTTTACTGGGTCATTTTCATTTGTCACAAGATACAAGATATTAGACCAAAGTATTTACTATGAGACTAAAAAAAGCATAAAAGTTTGAAGTATGTTGATTCACTTCAAGTTTTCACCATCAAAACAAAAAAAGTTGCCCCTGAGTAATATTCAATGCCCCAGATAATGAGTAATTGCTGTGGACCTTACTGACTATATGTTTAGGAATTTTCACATGTAATTTTTCACTTTGTATGGGTTTAATTCATTCTAGTTTGAAATTTGGTGTTCTTTCACAGTCATAGATGGAAATAAATATAGGTCATTTCCAAAAGAAACTTAACTTTTCTAGACTGTGAATAAACTTTCTTTACTTTGCACCTGCACCATTTCCTCCATCCACAAACCAAAATTTTTCATCCCAGAAATAACTAATTTTCTGAGGAGAGTATGTGACCTTGTCTCTTGTTCTCAAAAAGTAGCAGCATTGTAGGGTGGTAGAATAGATGGGGTTTACCAACACTATATACATATTATTTTTAGTGTAGGAAAAACAGATTTATATGAGATTTTCTCTAACTCTTTGGTAGGGTATTTGCAGTTCTTTTCAAAAGATAATCAAAACTTTATGACACAGTTTTACCCTAAAAAATTAGAAGACTTTTATAATTTCATGTAAAGTGTTTTTTTATGCAAAAGAAGATATATATTCATAATTTAAGGGTTCTTAACAGTAATTTAGCATGCTTGAAATTTAACTTATTTTCATCAATTAGAAGATCATAAAATGCAATTTAGGGCATATGCTATGAATATTTTGCTTAACCTACAGATCAAGATGTTGAGAGTTCAAATATAATTTTAAAGAGAATTGAGTCATTCCAAAAAGATTCCATTAATAATGGAAATAAAAGGTCATGATTTCATTAAAAGAAAGATTCTTTTTTTTGCACAACTGAAAACTAAAATTGATTTAATGGATCTTATTTCCTTTTTGTGATTCTACTGGGATAGGAATATAATATATTGTTTCATAGCCATATGCCCACCAAATTTTTTTCATTCAAGAAAGCAAAGATATCTTCTAAATAAATGAGATTATTTTATGGCTTCTGTATTCTCCTGGTGAACTCTTTCACCTATTCTTGGAATTGCTCAGTAGGGCTTTTTAGGAGTGAATGGAGATGTGGAGCCAAATTTGATTTATACTCAGAGTAGCTTTTTGTTAATAAAATCATTTTATATTCTAGCAAGCATTTAACAGTAATGGATATAGCATGTTAGATTTTTATTTAATATGTTAAATTGAAAGTGCCTTAGTAAAATTAATGAAATTAAATGAAATAATATGTCTTAATAATTTCTACAATTCTAACTTTTAACTGAGTTGCTTGCAAATATTTAATAAACATAAAATATAAACATAAATAAACATGATAGAATAGCAAAACTTTTTCTGTAATTGCAGATTTTAAAAATGACACTGATTTAAAATTAACTTTACATAAATAAAAATTATCTCAATGATCCTGAAAATATAAAAACATTTGAATTTACTGTTATTTTTAAAAGAAATGCATGCCCCCTAAAATGAATTTATGATGTGACAGAAGATACACTTTGACTTGCAAAAAGATAAGATGTTTTTCCTTTCTAATTTTTGCTTTCCTTCATTTTATTTAGAATTATCAGGGTGACTTATTACTGGAGAGGGCAGTTTCTCTCCCACTGAGAGAACAGGAGAGTTTGCATCTCATCTCCACCAGTTACTAGTCGTGTAACCCAAGTGAGTGTTTTAAACTCTGTGTGCTTCAGTTTTACCCATGGATATCATGGATATGGATTTTATTAAGGGGTATCCAAAATATAGCCATCATTACAGTCATAGCCTTCTTGTGCCTGTAAACGCTAGACCACGAGGCTTGGGTGCCATTTTAAAGAGTGAAATCAACAACAGAAAGCACCATCTTGTTCATTCTCAGCTAGTAATGTGCACATTAAGTTACTGTGCACATTAAGTTACTAGAGTAACTTGGATTTTTTACCCCTCCCTGCATGTTCCAGAACAACTGTTTAAGTACTGCAAGTATTGATTTGGTTTAACAAGTTAATTTTGAGGGGGAGATGGATGTGCATATTGGTAACTGGCAGATAATCAGGATCGACTATTACTCCGTAGGAACAGTAGGATTAAGATCAATATGTACATAGGTCTAAGTACATAGACCCTAAATTAAATAATAGAAAAACAGAAAAATAACTTGAAAGAGCATTGCTTCTAATACTATTTCATCTGGCATTTACTCTTCTTAATTTTCCAGTTGATGACACCAAGTCCTGACTCTGAGATTGAGCTCTCTACAGGGTCCACTGTTCTGGAGGCAAAGCTCAGTGAAACAATGCGGCCTTTATATCTTTTAACTGAAAATACAACCAAGAACATATATGGCCACCAACTGATTTAGAAACAGTAATCATGGAGTGAAGGTTCACTAGAGGGCCCCTTTAACTATTATAAATTGGCCAAACTTCCTCTGAGGCTTTGCAAAAGTTAACTTAATGTTCCTATCACCTTCTCATCAAGACACTTTGGACTAATTTCCAGTTGAGCATAACCAGACCCGTAAGAGTGTATAATCTTTTACACCTGCAGGAATGGGATGTTACTTTAACAAAAACAATACGTTTTCTTAGTTTCTTACTCAGTAATGAATCTGCCTGTTTTCTTCATTTACTTTGATGAAAAAAATCAGGCTTTTCAAAATAAAACAACACTAAATATTTGTAGTTGGAAAAAATAGTTAAAGATTCAACAAAATAATTGATTTGGGGTTTGGTAATGAGATTTTTAGATACAAATTCAAAAGCATGATACAACTCACAAAAGAAAAAAATGTAAGTTGGGTTTTTGAAAGACAGTTAAGAGAAAGAAAAGACACAGACCTGGCAAAAATATTTGCAAAACATCCATTTGATACATTTTAACAAGAATAAAACAAGTGAATTTTAAAATGAATAAGAGGGGATTTTTTAGCTGGGCAAACATTGTTATTCCCTTTCAAAGAGGCTTTTTGAAATGGGTTGGCTAAAACAGGGTTGTTACCCCCTTCACCATTTTTTATCTTGTTAATATGGTGAATTATTTTGATTAATTTTTCAAATGTTGAACAAGCCTTGCACCCTTGGACTAAACCTTGCTTGGTCTTGAGGAATCATACTCTATATATTTCTTAGTTCTATTTTATAATATTTTGTTAGGAATATTTATGAATAATTCATGAAGTAATTTGGCTTTACTTTTCTCTTAGTGCATTGTTTTGTCTGGTTTTTGTATGAAGATAATACTAATTACCTAAAATGAATTGGAGAATGATTCCCCTGTTTTGATTTTTTGGAAAAGATTGTGTATAAATAATGTTAATTCATATTTAAACATTTGGCCTAATTTTCCAATAAGAATCTGAAAATAAAAATTAATTTTTGGCAAGTTTTAAAATTGCAAATTCGATTCCCTAATAGCTACAGAACTATTCAAATGATCTCTTTTATTGGATGAGTTATGGTAGCTTGTGTTTTGGAAGACATGGTCAAAAATTTTGTTGAGAGAGGAGTTAAGATGGCGGAGGAGTAGGGGACCCCTTTTTCAGCTGGTCCCCTGAGGCAAGCTGGATAGGTACCAGACCATCCTGAACATCCACGGAATCAGCCTGAGATGCAGGAAGATACATCTGCATCTCTACAAATGAACATCTCCAGCACTGAGTATTGAGGTACGAAGTAGGGAGCCATGAAACCGCGCAAGATACCGGAAGATAAACAGAAGGGGGAGAGAGACACTGCATTCGGGCACCGGGAAGCGGTAGCCACATGCACGGGGGAGTGGGCGGACTCGTTAACCCAGCACCACGAGAGAGCAGACTGAGACCATGAGCCAGGGAAAGCACGGGACCATACTGAAAACCAGAGCTCTGGTGTGCTCCCTGGAACCAGACTGAGACCGGGAGCTCCGGAGGCACATGCAGGGGTGGCTTGTGGTGTTAGAAACACAAAAGACAGAGACGTGCTGGCCCTGGAAGTGAGGGCTGGGACGCCGGCTGTGGGGCGCACATGCCGGGACACTGCAGGGATGAGCAGCACCAGCAGAAACAGAGTTAAAGTGGCCAGAACATCAGTGGAGAACAGTCCACAATCCATCTGTTCTGAGACAGAGGCTGAGATTTGGCCACTGTTGCTCTGACTGTGAGAAGAGGCAGAGCACACCGCCAGGGAAAGCCACCAGAGAACAAAAGCCTGGAAATACCGGCTCACAGTGTGCCATCTCCATCCCCCCTTACAGGGGACACAGAGACTCTATCCAAACAGGGCTGCCTGAGTATCTGTGTGGCAGACCCCTGCCCCAGAAGGCAGGATGAAAAATCAAGAAGCCCACATCCCTAAGGTCCCTATAAAACAAGTGCACACTGCCTGGGTCCCGGTCAATAATTTGGGCTCTGGACCACCTCGCAACCTCTCCTCATCAGAATGATGAGAAGGAGAAATCCCCCCCAGCAAAGAAAAGACAATGAGTCTATAGCCTCTGCCACAGAACTAATGGATATGAATATAAGCAAATTATCAGAAATAGAGTTCAGACTAACAATGGTAAAGATGATGTGGAGACTTGAAAAAAGTATTAACGAAAATGTTAGTGAGAATATAGAATCTCTAAGGGCAGAAATGTGAGCGAATCTGGAAGAAATTAAAAATTCTATGAGCCAAATGCAGTCAAAACTAGAGGCTCTAACGGCCAAGGTGAATGAGGAAGAAGAACGAATCAGTGAATTGGAGGATGGGTTAGTAGAAGAGAAAGCTAAAATAGAATCAGGGCTCAAAAAAAATCCAATATCAAGAATGCAGGTTGTGGAAGATTACTGACTCGATGAAATGTTCCAATGTCAGAATCATCGGTATCCCCGAGAGGGTGGAGAAAAAGAGAGGTCTAGAATAGATATTTGAACAAATTGTAGCTGAAAACTTCCCTAATCTAACAAAGGAAACAAACTTTCATGTCCAAGAGGCAGAGAGGACCCCTCCCAAGCTCAACCACAACAAACATACACCATGTCATGTCGTAGTGCAATTCGCAAATATTAGATCCAAGGATACAGTATTGAAAGTGGCCAGGACAAAGAAATTTCTCAGGTACCAAGGCAAAGGTATCAGAATTACATCAGACCTGTCTACACAGACCTGGAATGAGAGAAAGGGTTGGGGGTGGGGGAGCATTTTTAAAGCTCATTGAGAGAACAACATGAAGCCAAGGATCCTTTATCCAGCAAGGCTGTCATTCAGAATTGATGGGAGATAAAGACCTTCCAGAATCACCAGTCATTGACCAATTTCATAACTACGAAACCAGCCCTACAGGAGATATTAAGGGGGGTTCTAATAAAGTAAAAAGGCCCCAAGAGTGATACAGAACAGAAAGTCACAATCTATAGAAACAAAGACTTTACTGGCAACATGGCATCATTAAAATAATATCTCTCAATAATCAGTCTCAATGTAAATGTGCTAAATGCTCCCATAAAATGACACAGGGTTGCAGATTGGATTAAAAGACATGACCCATCCATTTGCTGTGTGCAAGAGACTCATTTTGAATCTAAGGATACATTCAGACTGAAAGTAAAGGGATGGAACACCATCTTTCACGCCAAAGGACCTCAAAAAAAAGCTGGGGTAGCAATTCTCATATCAGAGAGATTGCATTTTAAACTAAAGACTATAGTTAGAGACACTTAAGGGCACTATATTATTCTTAAAGGATGTATCCAACAAGTGGATATGACAATTATAAATATATATGCCCCCAACAGGGGAGCAGCAAGATACACAAGCCAACTCTTAACCACAATAAAGAGACATATACATAAAAATACGTGACTAGTAGGGGACCTCAACACTCCACTCTCAGCAGTAGACAGAGCACCGGAGCAGAAAACCAGGAAAGAAACAGGAGCTTTGAATGCCAACTCAATGAGTTGGACCTCATAGATATGTATAGAACACTACACCCCAGAACCAAAGAATTCTCATTCTATTCCAATGCCCATGGAACATTCTGAAGAATAGACCATGTTCTGGGACACAAAACAGGTCTCAACTGATACCAAAGGACTGAAATTATTCCTGCATATTCTCAGACCACAACGCTTTGAAATTGGAACTCAACCACAAGGAAAAATATGGAAGAAACTCAAACATATGGAGACTAAGAACCATCCTGCTCAAGAATGATTCGATAAACCAAGAAACCAAAAATCAATTTAAACAATTTATGGAGACCAATGAGAATGAAAACACAATGGTCCAAAACATATGGGATACAGCAAAGGCAATCCTAAGGGGGAAGTACATAGCCATCCAAGCCTCACTTAAAAGATTAGAAAATCTAAAATGCAGTTTTTATATTCTCACCTCAGGAAGCTGGAACATCCAACAGAGAAACAGGCCTAATCCATGCACGAGAAAGCAGTTGACCAAGATTAGAGCAGAAATCAATGAATTAGAAACCAGGAGCACAGTAGAACAGATCAACAGAACTAGAAGTTGGTTCTTTGAAAGAGCAAATAAAGTTGACAAACCACTGGCAAGACTTACCCAAAAGAATAGAGAAAGGACCCAAATTAATAAAATTATGAATGAAAAAGGAGAGGTCACAACCAACACCAATGAAATTTGAAGGATTATTAGAAACTTTTATCAACAGCTTTATGCCAATAAATTAAGCAATCTGGAAGAGGTGGAGGCCTTCTTGAAAACCTATAATCTACTAGGACTGAAACAGGAAGAAATTGATTTTTTAAATAGGCTAATTAATTATGAAGAGATTGAGTCAGTGATAAACAACCTTCCAAATAAAAAAATTCCAGGTCGGGATGGTTTTCCTGGAGAATTCTACCAAACATTCAAGAAGAAATAATACCTATTCTCCTAAAGCTATTTCAAAAAATAGAAACAGAAGGAAAACTACCAAACTCATTCTATGAGGCCAATATTACCTTGATCCCCAAAGCAGACAAAGAACCCATCAAAAAGGAGAATTACAGACTGATTTCCCTAATGAATAAGGACACCAAAATCCTCAATAAGATCCTGACTAATAGAATCCAACAGTACAACAAAAGGATTATCCATCATGAGCAAGTGGGATTCATCCCTGGGATGCAAAGATGGTTCAACATTCGCAAATCTAACAGTGTCATAGATTTTATCCAGAAGGAAAAAGCCAAAAATCACATGATCTCTCAATAGATGCAGAAAAAGCATTTGATGAAATACAGCATCCTTTCCTGATTAAAACCCTTCAGAGTGTAGGGATAGAGGGTATATTCCTCAATCTATAAAAACCATCTATGAAAACCACAGCAAATATCATTCTCACCAGGGAAATGCTCAAAGCCTTTCCCTTAAGTTCAGGAACACGACAAGGATGCCCACTCTTGCCATTATTATTCAACATAGTACTAGATGTCCTTCCAACAGCAATCAGACAACAAAAAGGGATAAAGGTATACAAATCAGCAAAGAAGAAGTCAAACTGCCTCTCTTCGCAGATGACATGATACTTTATTCGGAAAACCCAAAAGAATCCACTCCCAAACTATTAGAAGTTATAGAGCAATTCAGTAATGTGGCGGGATACAAAATCAATGCTCAGAAGTCGGTTGCATTTCTATACACAAACAATGAGACTGAAGAAAGGGAAATTAGGGAATCCATCCCATTTACAATAGCACCAAAAATCATACGTAACCTTTGAATTAACTTAACCAGAGAAGTAAAGGATCTATATTCTAGAAACTACAAATCACTCTTGAAAGACATTGAAGGAGGCACAAAAAGATGGAAAAATATTCCATGATCACGGATTGGAAGAATTGACATAGTTAAAGTATCCATGCTACCCAGAGCAATCTACACTTTCAATGCTATCCCGATCAAAATACCAATGACATTTTCAAGGAACTGGAACAAATAGTCCTTAAATTTGTATGGAACCAGAAAAGGCCCTGATCGCCAAGGAATTGTTGAAAAGGAAAAACTAAGCGGGGGACATAGCAATGCCGGATTTCGAGCTGTACTACAAAGCCTTGATCACAAAGACAGCATGGTAATGGCACAAAACAGACACATAGACCAATGGAACAGAATAGAGAACCCAGAAATGGACCCTCGGCTCTTTGGGCAACTAATTTTTGACAAAGCAGGAGAAAACATCCGGTGTGGAAAAAACACAGTCTTTTCAATAAATGGTGCTGGGAGATTTGGACAGCAAAATTCAAAAGAATGAACTTTGACCACTCTCTCACACCATACACAAAGAGAAACTCCAAATGGATGAAACACTTTGATGTGAGACAGGAATCCATCAAAATCCTAGAGAAGAGCATAGGGAGCAACCTCTACGACATTGGCCACAGTAACCTTTATCAAGACACATCTCCAAAGGCAAGAGAAACAAGATAAAATGAACTTGTGGGATTTCATCAAGATAAAAAGCTTCTGCACAGCCAAGGAAACAGTCAAAAAAACTAAGAGGCAGCCCACGGAATGGGAGAATATATTTGCAAATGATACTACAGATAAAAGACTGGTATCCAAGATCTACAAAGAACTTCTCAAACTCAATACACAAGAAACAAATAAACAAATCATAAAATGGGCGGAAGATATGAGCAGACACTTTTCCACTGAAGACATAAAAATGGCTAACAGACACATGAAAAAATGTTCAAAATCATTAGCCATCAGGGAAATTAAAATCAAAACCACACTGAGATACCACCTTACGCCTGTTAGAATGGCAAAAATAGACAAGGCAAGAAACAACAACTGTTGGAGAGGATGTGGAGAAAGGGGATCCTCCTACATTGTTGGTGGGAATGCAAGTTGGTACAGCCACTATGGAAAACAGTGTGGAGGTCCCTTCAAAAGTTCAAAATTGAGCTACCCTATGATCCAGCCATTGCACTACTGGGTGTTTACCCCAAAGATACAGATGTAGTGAAGAGAAGGGCCATATGCAACCCAATGTTCAGAGCAGCTTGGTCCATAATAGCTAAATCGTGGAAGGAGCTGAGATGCTCTTCAACAGATGTTTGGATTAAGAAGTTATGGTCCATAAATACAATGGAATATTACTCAGCTTTCAAAAAGAATGATTTCTCAACATTTACTATAACATGGACGGCACTGGAGGAGATAATACTAAGTGAAATAAGTCAAGCAGAGAAAGACAGTTATCATATGATTTCTCTCATCTATGGAAAATGAGAACTAGGAAGATCAGTTAGGGGAAGAAAGGGATAAAGAAAGGGGGGTAATCAGAAGGGGGAATGAAGCATGAGAGACTATGGACTCTGAGAATCACACTGAGGGCTTTAGAGGGGAGGGGGTGGGGCAATGGGATAGACTGGTGATGGGTAATAAGGAGGGCACCTATGCACTGGTTGTTATATGCAACCTATGAATCATTGAACTTTATATCAGAAACCAGGGATGTACTGTATGGTGACTAACATAATATAATAAAAAACATTAAAAAAATAAAAAATAAAAAATAAAGTACACCATGGCAATAAAAAAATTTTTTTTGTTAAATGTGTGTGCATATAAAGTTGTTCTTAGTATTCCTTTGTTATCCTTCTGACGTTCAGGTTCATAGTGATCTCTCTTTTTCCATTCCTTTTAACTTGTGCCTTCTGTTTTTTAATTTGTCAATACTATTAGAAGTTTGCCAATTTCATTGATCTTTTCATCTCTCTGTTTCACTGACTTACTCTATCATTATTTTGTTTTCAATTTCATTGATTTCTGCTTTTATATTTGTTATTTTCTTCCATCTACTAGCTTTTTTTTTTCTTTTCTTTTTCTTGGTTTTTAAAGTGGAAGCTAGAGGATTGGCTTGAGGGATACTTAAGGGTCCAAAGAGGTTTAGACAGCTCATAGCAAGGAACAAAGTGACTAATGATTATAACAATCATATATGATCAGCCAAGTGCCATTTGGCAGTATGATACTATCCTCCAGGACATCCCTGGGCTCACAATTTCTAGTGGGATCTCCCCAACATGAATCCTCTCAACTCAAGATCCTAATGCAAAGGGATTCAAGAAACACTGTGAAGGAGAGTGACTTCAAAACTTTGCCAATCTTTACAATGTGAGGAGGGGATAGGGACTCTGCAGGACAACTTGAATTTCCAAACTTAGTAAGAGAAAAGCAAATATGAAGGCCCCAGGTGGGTCTTCTGGGTCTACAGCAGGTGTTTAGGGAAAAGAGAAGCAAAATGGCAGTGGCTGGGAGCAGGTTTCTCTTTTCTATTTTTTCCTCCTTCTCTCCTTGAGAGCCAGGTAGGTGGCTATGCCATTGGTCATGTTATAGTAAACATGCAAGTTGGAATCCTCAATGAAGATGTCCTCACACTGCAGTTTGTTTCCCTGCTGCATGCCTGTGGCTTCATGAATCTTCACCTGGATGTCAGAGATCTGGTCTGTGAGTAGGAGGATGAAGAATAGCACCTGTCCCTTTAGCTTCAATTCTGTCTTATCTGTTGGTCACTTGGAATTTGATGGGCAGTAGACCCTTGTTTCTGCATAAGAACTTTTCCTCCAGGAGGAGGATATCCTCTGTCTTCAGTTTCTTGGAGACAGGTTAGGCTCATCTTCAATGGAGTAGAATGTATGTAGGAGTCACTGAGGCTGGAGCTGGGACAAGTGCTACAGGTGGAGATGGCACAAAAGCTGTTGGCACAATCATGGGGCCTAAGTAGGGTGCCATGATCAGAGGGACTGATGGATGCATGGGCACTTTTTTCCTGAGATTATGGGTGATGGGTAGTGTGAGGGTGATTGCTAAGCCCAGAGACAATTGGACTATGGATACTGGATGACCGTATGGCAGACACAACTGTGGTTTGGCCTGAGGCACCAGTGCTGGTGGTTAGGAACACCAAGGTGATGGTTTGGGATGATTTGAGTATGTTATGAATAAAGACAGAGATGGTAGCTGCTGGAGGAGTTCATTGGACTCATTAGGCCCAATCTTCTTTTTGATCTCTTCTGGCACAAGGCTTTTGTCTCATTGGTGGCTCAATCTGTTCCTGAAGGATGATATTGGTTTGGGCAGCTTGCTGGGTCTGGACCATGCTATCCAAGGTTCTGTGTAGGGTCAACTTTTCCTCTGGCTTTTGGATCTCCTCCTCACTGATCTTACTAATGGTCATTTCCTCTATACCAAAGATGTCAGTATACCACTGGGCCAGTTGTTTCAAGCTGCTCTCAATAATCAGATCTGGTGCATACACCTCATTTTTTCTCTCCACTTCTCGCTCATAGAACAATCTTGCTGCTTCACTTAGTTGGGGTTGAGAAGCCCAGTGCACATGTATTATTGTATTTGCTGGCAGGGATCATCTCCTTGCTGATGAGGGACACAAGATACTCATTTGGAGCATGAGTTGGAGGCCAGGATTTGGAGGCTTTTGAATTTTCAATATTAAAAAATTTGTGTATATGTGGTTGGACTATTCTTTTTAATGAATGCATTTAGTGGTACAATATCCCTCTCAACACTGTTTTAGCTTTGTCTCCAACTTTTGATAAGTTGTATTTTTATTGTCATTCACTTTAATGTATTTTGAATTCCCCTTAATATTTTTCTTTTTGATATACACATAAATTAGAAGTCTGTTGCTTAGGTCTCAAGCGTTTTGAGATTTTCTTATTATCTTTTTCCTATTCATTACTAATTTAATTTCACTGTGGCTAGAGAAGACACTTTGTATGATTTCAATTCTTTTACATTTGTTGAGACTGTTTTAGGACCCAGGATATGGTGTCTTGTTATAAGTTTTGTTAATACTGGACAGAATATGTCCTTTGCTCCTTTTCATGGAGTATCCTATGAATTTTGACTGAGTCCTGGTGATTAATGGTGTCCTTGAACTCTATATTCCTCCTGAATCTCTCTAGTTCTATCCTTTGTTTTGTAAGGAGTGTTGAAATCTTTAAGTTTAAACAAATGTAGGCATCTCTTTTTTCCTTTCAATTCTATCAAATTTTGCTTTGCATATTTTTAGCTCTTATTGTTGGATGTACAACCTATAAGTTTTCTATATTTTTCTGATGGAACAACACTTTTATCATTATACAATCTTCCCCCACTTCCAACAATAATTTTCTTTGCTTTGTGATCTAATATATTTGATAATAATATAGCCATTACTATTTACCTTCAATTAATGTTTGCACAATATATACATTTCATTCTTTTACTTCAACCTGCTATTAATTATAATCAAAGAGAATTTCTTGTAGAAAGCATAAGTTGGGTCATATGTTTTGATCCACTCTACCAATATCTGTCTTCTAGTCAGTGCATTCAGACCATTTTATGTTTAATGTGATTATTGATATATTAGGACTTAAATCTGTATATATATACAGACAGAGAGAGGGAGAGAGAGAAAGAGAAAGAGGAGAAAGAGAAGGAGAAAGAGAAAAAGAAAGAGAAAGAGAGGTTTCCTTCTGTTATTTTTTCTATGCTTTCCTTTAAATTTTTTTCTATGCTTTCTTTTTCCTTTTTGTGTTACTTATCTGGAAAACTTGTTTAGGATTCCATTTTGATTTATTTATAGTATTTTTGAATGAATTTCTTTGTATAGCTTTATTAATGATTCTTCTAGGTATTACACTATACATACACATAACTTATCACAATCTACCACTATCATCATTTTACCAGTTTGTGTGAAGAGTTGAAGCATTACTTCATTCTATGTGTCTTTGTCCTCTCTCTTTTATAATTGTCTTAAATATTTCCTATGCATTAATATAGAACCACATTAGACAGTACTGTAATTTTTACTTCAACCACTCATTTAGAAGCCTCATGAGAAACAGTTTATTGTATTTATCAATATTTTTGCTAATCATGTTCTTTCTCCTTTCCTGCTGTTCCAGTGTTTTTTCTTACACTATTTTCTAGAGAACTTCCTCTAGCTATTCATTTAGAGTAAACCCACTGGTAACAAATCCTGTTTTTCTTCATCTGAGAATGTCTTGATTTCCATTTTATTCCTGAAGGATATTTTCATTTTGTATAAGATTCTGTTGATAGTTGTTTTTCTCTTTTCTTTCTTTCAGCACTTAAAAATCTATTGTGCCACTTCCATCTGGCCACCAGAGTCACTGATAAGAAGAAGTCACTGATAAGAAGTTGGGTTTCCATTATCAGGAAACCCATGGGTGGCTCAGCTGGTTGAGTGTCTAACTCCTAGTTTCAGCTCAGGTCATTTTCTCAGGGTTGTGAGATCGAGCCCTGCATTAGGCTCTGTGCTCAGCAAGGAGTCTGCTTGGGATTCTCCTTCTCCTTCTCCCTGTGCCTCTCCCGTCTTCTTCCCCCCCCCACACATGAGTGCATATGTATGTGGGTGCACTCTTTCTCTAAAATAAATAAATAAATCTTAAAAAAAGAATCTACTGTCATAAATTTTTGTTCATGTATGTGAAGTGTCATTTTTCTTTGCTTTCAAGACTTTTTTCTTTATCTTCAGTTTTCAAAAGCTTAATTATGAAGTCACTTGTTAAGTATTTCTGTAGGTTTATTCTATTTGGTACTCACCTTCTTAAACTTATAGATATATGGAATTTTTTTTCCAAATTGGGACTATTTCTGCCTTTATTTCTTGGAGTACTTTGTCAGCCTCCCCTTTTCTCCTTTTCTAACAAGACTCCAAGATACGAATGTGAGGTTTTCTTATTTTAATTGTCCCACAGGTCACTGATGTTTTGTTCAATTCTTTTCAAGCCATTGTTCTCTATCATTCTCTATTTAAATTGGGTAATTGCCATTGCTTCAGTGTCACTGACTGTTCCTTCTGTCCCTCCATTCTACTCTTGAGCCCATTTACTGAGATTTTTTAGATAATAAATTTTTCAGTTCCAAAACTTGCATTTTGTACTCTTATAGCTTTTCTTCCTGACACTTTCCAATTTTTTTTTGTGAGAGCTTTTGAATTTATCATTTGTTTCAAGCATGTTTGTAATTGTTCCTTGAACCATTTTCATGATGACTTCTGTAAAATCTTACTGAATTTACTCAATATCTTTGACCTCTTGGTGTTGGTATATATGATTGATTCCTTTCATGTAATTTGAGATCTTCCTGGTTCTTTATATGAAAAGATTGAAACATGGGCATTTTATATTATGTCATGACACTCTGGATCTTATTTGAATTCTCTGTTTAAGGTGTCTTTTTTTTATAGCATTTTGTTAAGTAAAGGGAAGCACTGCCTCTGGGTGGGGATAGAATTTCATATTCATTACTGGCTTCAGTTGATACCCTAGTATGGGGTGAGCTCCTCATCACTGTTGGTGAGGCATGGGAATTTGGGCTCTCCACATAGTCTTCACTGACAGCACTGGTTTTCATTGGATAATGTTGAAAGTCCAGATTTTTTTTTTCCTTCCCTGATACCACCCAGTAGTGAATGTGCAAGAATCACATTATATGCAGGTGGGTCTAGAAGTCCTAGGTCCAAACATGGTCTCTATTGACATTACAGTGGAAGAAAACTGTATTACTGGCAATTGGATATGAAATTCCAGTCTCTGTGCTGGGAGTTTTCTGACAACACTCTAGCAGCAGTGTTGAGGAAGCTCATTATATCTTCATAAAGGTAGAAATCCAGGCTCCCCATTCAGCATCTGCTGGCATGGGTGAAGGAGAGGGTTACAGTATTTTCTGTTATTTTACTGAAGTAGAACAGTTATTGTCTAATATTTTTGTTTTGTTAGACTGCTCCTTTGTTATTTCTTTTGCTAGGAAAAGCAGGCTTTTGTTAGAGGTTTCTTGGCCAGTGCCCTTTGGAATGCCTTGATTGCTGCATTCTTCAACTCCAAGTCTAGAATATATGAAGTGAAAAGAAAAGCCAAAGAATTCATCACCATGTTATTTGTTAGGACTTGAGGTCCTTGCATCTTTCATAGACTTCTTATGTTTGCTTTATATGCAACATCCAAGGTTTTCACTAGACTAAGGAAGAATAGGAAAAGTATGACACTTCATCTTTCCAGAAACATAAGTCCATCCCTTTACTTTTAATCTGAGTCTTTATTTTTTTTTTCTTTCTTTCTTTATTTTAGAGAGGGGTGGGGGCATGAGCAGCAGAGGCAAGGGTGGAGGAAGAGGAAGAGAGAGAATTCCAAGCAGGCTCCATGCCCAGCATGGAGGCCTATGCTAGCCTATATCTCAGGACACTGAGATCATGACCTGAGCTGAAATCAAGAGTCAGATGCTTAACTAACTGAGCCACCCCATGCCCTTGAGTCTTTATATTTAAAGTAGGGTTTTTGTAGACCTCATACAGTTGGGACTTGGTTTTGGTTTTTGTTTTGAGGTTTTTTAATTCACTCTGATAATCTCTCTTTTAATTGGACTCTAGACCATTCATATTCAAAGTGATTATTGGCATAGTTGGACTAATATAAACCATGTTTATAATTGTTTTCTATTTATTGACAGAGGCTTCTTTTTCTACCTTATCTGGTTTTAATTGAGCATTTTATATGATCCCATTTTATTTCCTTTTCATCATAACCATTCTTTTCACATTTGCAATATTCATTTTTACTAATCTTAGGCCTCCTTCAAATGACATATTATTTCATTTGTAGTATAGATATATACTACAAATACGTAGATATATTATTAATAGTATATATTATATTTTATATCTATATTTTTTTGGTATGTGTAATAAATAACATAAAAATATACTATGTTTCCAATTCTCCCCTCCCATCCTTTGTGTCATTGTCATTTATTCCCCTTTCCATATGCTGTAAATCATCAATTGTTGCTATTTGTGATTTGAACAAACAGTGTATTCAGTTGACTACATACTTACATTCAAAAGGATTGTTGTGTTACCTAAGTTTTGGAAACAGTCCTTCAAAATGCTTTTGGATTTTATTTTAATAGGTACCTTTGATAAATACTATGATTTTTAATGATTTTTCTTTATCTCCCAAACTCTGAACCATTTGAGTAGTTTATATTGGTACTCTCCCCCATCAATTCTCCAGGAAATACATTCACTTTAACCATTAAGTGAATTGATTGTTGATCATTGCCATTAGAGATCCAAGCATGACAATTTATTAACAATATGCTGAGTTCTTAGTCTTCACTGTAGCATAACAAATTATAATTCGTAATGAAGCATCTTCCTAAAGACTTTCAGCCTGAGGATTATCTATTTCCCCTGCAGATTCCAATGATCAGTCAATCATGGTCATTTTCCTGGCTGAGCACCATAGGGAAAAATGGAGAGTGCACACTCTGGTTGCCATTTCCTCTACACCTATTTTAAAATATGTCTACTAGCTAAGCTCTTGTAAATCAAGATTAAAATTGAGAGATGAGAGTTGTATATAATCTGTAAAATTACAGATACAAAATTATATATTTAATCATGTAACATGTAAGTGACATTGCAAATAACCTCAATTTTATCTTCAAAGTATTTATTTTTATGTTTAAAAGGAGCTAATTATTTGAGAGAAATGATAACAAAAGTTAATTTCATGATTGAAGAAACTATTTGAGATGTAGTATTTTCTTTAATTTTGCAGGAAACCAGCTTGCTGATTTTTCATTCCCTTTAGGCAAAGAGGATCTCATTATTGAGACCACCTACAGATGGTATGATTGAAATTTTGAATCTGTGCATAATCACCTTATCATTTTGATCTTTTGATGCAAATCTCTAGATAATCATGGACATTACATGAAAATAAAACTTAGGAAGTTCAATTTTAGCCCTAAATTGCTCACATTTCATATATGCCCTACATAAATCTGAAATATTGCTGGTATGCCTAACTTCTCTCAAGTATATAAAAAAATAAAGTTTCTGTGATTGACAACTTATTTTATTTTATGCATTCCATGAAGTTAGAGCATCAGGTATTATTCTTGGAAAGTTTTGGTTTTAAATAATGTGTTATATTTTTGATTGATTTAAAGTCTCAACACTTTGCAGCTCATATTACCCTGTATTGTTTTGTCAATGTGTTAGTAGTTTGCAAATTAGTTCCTTTCTTCTGTATCTTCTGGGATGAGGCTATTATTCAACATAAAAATTCAGTTTTATATTGAACAAAATTAGTTTTATATTAAAAGAACTGAATTGCACCTGATAACATGCCAAAATATTATTTTAAATGAGGAAAATCTTTAAATATTAAAGGGTACCATAACTTACTCATTCCATTTGTTGTAATTCCATTTGATTATTACAGGTAGACATATGAAATTCTGTGATTTAAAAAAAATATTTCAAATTACTATTAAAACACCATCATCCACTATTATTTTATAAAACATTTTTAAATTGGCAATCAGATATACTAAAGATTATTGTGTTCATGAAAGTTACATTACAAATTAAATTATGTTTCAGTTAAGACCCAGCATCATTCACTCTAAGAAAGTCTATATTATGAACCCAACATAAACCATAAAACCTTTTATTATAATTACTGAGATAAATAACTAAATTTAATTAATGCCAAAATAACATACAAGAGTCAAATATGTAATTCAATTTACATGATACTGGAATATCAGATGTAATTTGTTGTTTTTCAGACTTTATTTTTTTTAATTTTTAAAAAATATTTTATTTCTTTATTTGGAGAGAGTGTCTGAATGGGGGGCCGGGCAGAGGAAAAGGGAGAGAGAGAATCTCAGGCAGACTGAGTGTGGAACATGACATGGGGCTCAATCTCATGGTCCTGAGATCATGACCTGAGCCAAAATCGAGTTGGTTGCTTAAGTGACTGAGCCACACAGGTGCTCCTTAAGATTTTATTTTTAATGCAGTTTTAGGTTTATAATAAAATTGGGAGGAAGGTATGGAGATTTTCCATGTTACCCCAAGACACACATGTGTAAAACCTCTCCCATTACTAACAACACTCACCAGAAAGGTACAATATACTCAAAGTCCATAATTTACCTTAGAATTAACTCTTAGTTTTGTACATTCTATGGGTTGGAACAAATACATGATGACATGTATCAATTGTTATAATGCTCATATGGAGTATTTTCATTGCCCTAAAAAAATCCCCTGTGCTCTGCCTATTCATCTCTATCTCCCATTTGTTGCTACCTAAAGCAACCACTGATCTTTTTATTGTCTCCCTAATTTTGCCTTTTCCAGAATGTCATATAATTGGAAACATATGGCATATATAATCATATGGTGTATATAGTCATCTCAGATGGACTTCTTTCACTGAGTAATATGCATTTAAGGTTCAGTTATGTCTTCTCATGGCTTGACAGCTTATTTCTTTTTAGCTCTGATTAAGATTCCTTTGGGTGAACCACAGTTTATTCATCCATTTACCTAATGAAGGACTTCATGGTTGCTTCTGAATTTGGGCAACTATAAATAAAGCTCTTATAAACATTCATGTGCAGGTTTTTGTGTGGACGTAAGTTCTCACTGTTTTGAATAAATACCAATGAGCACAATTGCTGGATCATATATCTTCCAAAGTGGCCGTACCATTTTGCATTTCCTTTTTTTTTTTTTTTTAAAGATTTTATTTATTTATTTGACAGAGATAGAGACAGCTAGCAAGAGAGGGAACACAAGCGGGGAGTGGGAGAGGAAGAAGCAGGCTCATAGCAAAGGAGCCTGACGTGGGGCTCGATCCCGTAACGCCGGGATCACGCCCTGAGCTGAAGGCAGACGCTTAACCACTGTGCCACCCAGGCGCCCCACCATTTTGCATTTTCCAATCATTATTGCCTCAAATATTTTTTTCTATTCCTTTTTCTCTCTCTTTTCCTTTGGGAGTTTATGTGTATGTTACATCATTTGTAGTTTACTCTACAGGCTCTGGACTTTCCAGTTTGTTTTTTCAGTCATCATTCTCTTTGCTTTTCAGTTTTTGTTGATTCTATTGAAAATTCTATCCTCTAGCTCAGAGATTCTTTCTTCATCTGTGTCCAGTCTATTAGAAAGCCCATCATAGGCATTCTTTATTTCTCTGTGTGTGTGTGTTTTATCTCTAGAATTTCTTTTTGATTATTTCTTAGTATTTCCATCCCTCTGCTTACATTGTCCATCTGTTCTTGGATGCTGCCTTCTTTATCTATTATAGCCCTTATCATGTCAATCATAGTTGTTTTAATTTCCCAGTCTAATGATAATGCCAACATCCCTGCCATGTATGGTTCTGATGCTTGCTCTTTCTCTTCAAATTGTGGTTATTACCTTTTGGTATGCCTTGTAATTTTTTCTTGATTAACTGGATATGATGTAAAGACTAAAAGGAATTGCTGTAAATGGACTTTAGGAGAAGAATCATTCTATAGTCCAATAGTTAGATCTCAGTTTTTTTTAGGGAGCCTATGCCTATGGACTTTGAACTTCACAAGTGTGTCTCAGGTTTTTTTTTTCCTCCCTATTTAGGTAGGTCAGGATGGATAGAGTGGGCTTAAGTTGGAAATTTCTCTTCCCCATGTGGAAAGCTAGAGCCAGTTGGAGTTGGTTGTTTCCCTTCCCCAGATCAATTAGGCTCTGACAATACTTCAGCAGGTTAGGCTCTAATTAACTAGTTTCCTCCATTGCTAAGAATGGAATACTCTGGTATAGTTCAAAATGGTTCCTTTTCCTAAGGCTCTACCAGAAGCCTGAGGGGATTTTTATCTACATGTACTGTGGGAACCTGTTTGAGCTTTGGGAGTTAAATTTCTTAATATCATGGAGGCCTTCATAGCTGGGTCCCCCTAGAATTTTCCAGTCTCAGACTTGTCCTCACTGAGCCTCCAGCAATTCATCAATTACAGTGTAAGCTTTCCTACCCTGGCACTGGATCCTGCAGTGGTTCTGCTCTCGAGCTGTGCCTGCCTGTGTTTACCTGTCTCTTCCATTTTGGTGGCAGCAGTTTTTCCTGCATCGGCCTTCTCTTATGGATAGAAGAGTTGTTGATTTTTCAATCTGTTTAGTTTTTTACTTGTTGGGTTGGAGTGGCCACTTCCAGTCTTCTTATATACAGAAGTGGAAACCAGAGTCCATTTGTTCTTCAAAAGAGAAAAATTCTATTAAAAAATTAAAAATTATTCCATTAGTGCTGTAATTTAAATAGGCTTTGGGGAAATGTATTTTGTTTATTTTATCATAGGAAAGTACCTCAGAAAAAAGTTTTCATTCTTTAAATTGGAAACTCAAGATATGTATATGCATTAACACAGAATTAGATGTAATGCTCCAAATAAGTTTGCAAGAATAAGCATGAATGAAAATTTATTTTCAGGTGCACAAATTATGAATTTTGTTTATTAACTTTAAGCCAAACATAACCTCTCTCCCCTACCACCCCATCACACACACACACACACACACACACACACACACACACACACACTCAGTGTTTCAGTGCTAAGTATAATACCTTCCCAGTTTGATTTTATTGTCATACATTTTGCTTTAAGGAATTCTCATCACATTTGAGACTAATTTCTAACCCCACATTTGTATAAATTGACTATTTGAATTGTTATTAGCTTTTTTCTTATAACTATTATAATTAAATTATGTGAGAATAGAGGAAATAGCTGTCTTATTTTCCTTGATTTGGTACTGTAATTAACAGAGCTTCACTCTAAGTTTATTATTTTAAGATAAATAGGGTTTTCCATTATTTTTATTAGAGCACTGTTATTATTAGAGCATTATTTTATGTGCTATCTATTTTAATTCTTAATTTAAGTTCAGATGACATTGCTTCATCTTGCATCTTGTATGGTTTTCCTATAGTCCAAATTTTGCTGAGTTAATAAATATGAATAAAAGAAATGAAAGAATTTTAACAGAAAAAAATTAAGGTTTATCACTCAGAAGATAAGGATAAAATTTTTATTTTAAGACCATTTGTAAAATTATAAAAAGGTAAATTATAAAAAAGTGTCAACAGGAAAGGAATTTCAAAAGTCAGAAGTTGCTATTCTTAGATATCTATTTGCTGTTAGGTGTATATATATTTATAATTGTTATATCTCCTTGGATGAATTGTCACTTTTATCAATATATAATGCCCTTCTTTGTCTCTTGTAACAATTTTTGATGTAAAGTCTATTTTTTATGATATTAGTATAGCTAGTACAGTTCTCTCCCAGTTACTATTTGCATGGAATATCTTCCTTCACCTTTTCACTTTGCAAACTATTTCAGTTTGTGTTAATTTTCATATGAGTGGGGAATACTTTTTTTTGCATACTTTATAATTTTTGTTGAAATTTGGACATCTTGAATATTATAATATATTAATTTTAGAAGTCCCCCTCAGAATTTGTTGTGGTTGTTGCTTTCTTTGCCTTCTAATTGGTTGTTTGCTTAAGAACTTTTCTAACTATAGTTGCAAAGACTGTATTATTTGTTGTGTGTAGTCTCTGAAGTCTCTGTTCCTTTATCTTTTTGTTAGTTAATGTTGAAAGATTTATTTGAATTCTTGAAGCCAAAACAAAAACTCTTTTAGTCTTTGCACATCGGATATGTGCTATAACACTCCTTTAACATTTAGGTAGGCTATTTACAACCCTGTCTTAATCTTTATTCCCTGCTTGTACAGAGCCTAAATAACAGTCTGAGATGAAAGCTTAAGATTTTCTCAGGTCTTTTCCAAGCACACATTCTGCTCTAGGCATGCACCTAACTTTCTACATTCCCCAATATACATGTCAGATTTTCAATGCTATAACTCTTCAAAGACTCTTCACAGATTTTCTTCTCAGGCTTTTGGAATGTCTATTATTGTTTCTCAAATTTCAATCACTTGCTCCATGCAGGAGTGAGTCCTTCAACTGCCTTTCACAATTTTCAAGGAATGTCCTCTGTGTAGTCACTTTTGTGCCCTGAGAGAGTTCTGAATCAGGTGAAACCAAAACAAGTGTTTTTGTCATTCCTTCAGGTAACCATTGGCAAATTAAAATAGATGAACACAATTCTTTGAGAACAAAATCTGTTTTGCTCCCTTTGTACCAGGGTGCAGGAACATGGGTTGCCATCTTTGACACCATTACTGATCTAGGAGTAGGGTAAAACAAAGGCAAGTAAAAATACCTCAGAGCTCTCCAACTATTTTTAAGTTGCCTTCTTGATTCATTGTCTAGCTAGTCCCTATAAGCCTCTGACTTTTTTCCAGAATTCTAAAATTTAATTCTAACAGTTTTTGCTCACTTTTACCATGTTTGTGGAGGGACAGCTCCTTAGAGCTAAATATTCCACAATTTTCACTGAAATTATATGAGCTATTAGCATATTAAAATTTCTTACTATTTGAAAGAAATGCCAATTAATTATTTAATACTTCTGTGGATTGTGTGTATGTGTGTGTGATTACATTTTATCAGTCTTCATCACTTTCCAATATATTCCAATAAAAGAATTTTAGCTAGACATATTTCATTAAGATTCAAAGAAAAATAAATAGGAGGTCAAATCGTATCCTTTAAATTGATTCTGGAAAGATATAAGGTGAATAATAGAATAAAAGAGATGAAAAAGAATTGTAACAGAATAAAACATTAAACATTTATAATCTCCCATTTTCACTTAAGCATGGGTCTGTTCAACATAAAACGAAAGTTTCATAAATGCTCTCTAGTTTCATACTCTATGCCAAAGTCTTAGGTGATTAAAATAAAGAGACTAGTATAAGAAAGCAAGATATTTTCTTAAGATCTAAGGAATTCAATAATTTGGAATGTGAAGTCTCAGTTTTGTTTTCTAATCCATCTCTTCAGGTTATCATCAAAGCACACCAAAAAATTACTTGCAAGTTTGTCTCCAGACTCTTATGGCCAAAATTTGAAGGATATAGAAATGAATAACAAAGGGTCTCTATCATTAAAGAATCTCAGATGCAGTAGGAGAAAATAAGATACATAAAGGGATTTATTTCCAATATAATTTAGTGAGCAATGTAGATATATGCACAGGATGCTATGGGAGCACAGATCAGCACTTGACATACCTGGTGTTTAAAGCATTGCTGCTTAATACTTTAATTGAAAGGTGAATCTTGAATTATTGGAAGGTGATTACAGGCAGAGAGCAGCATGAAAAAGGCATGGAGATACAAAATAGGATTAAATTTGTAAGAAAAGAAACTATCATTAGAGAAAATCAAAAGTGGACCATTACAAATGATTAGGAGGAGAAATAACAGGGATGTCAGTAAACCAAAGTTGAATGGACAGCAATATTACTTATCGTCAGGGGGGAAAAGACTTCAGAATGATTCTTTATGTCTTCCTAAATTAACCCTGTTTATCTGTTACTTGAAGTGAAAGCTCAGAATAGTAATTATTAGAGAAGTGAGAACTGAAATACAAAGGTCATTCTCTGCTTTAATTCTAACACAATATGTTCACTAGAGCTATGCATAGAGATAACTTTCTCAGTCAGGATTTTGCCTGAAAGTTACTGCAATTACGTGTCTGAGGAGCCATAACTGAGTGGCACCTTTTGACAATGACACAAATAGAGTGTATATGTTATGTTAACCATATGTGTTATTCTGCCTTCCTTTCCACTTATTTAAGAAAAGAAATTTCTTTTTTAACTTTAGGATTTTTATTTTGAGATCCTTGATATAAATTCACCTATTTGTTATTTAAATTTTTGAAGATGATTCAGACTAAATTCTAATATTAAATGGTTAAGTATAAGAGCAAGATTAAATATATCATGAAAAGAAAAATTTATCAACATTTCTTACAATAACATTATTGTTAAAATGTCTTAGAATTGTTTCTTGTGATTTTTATTCTATATGTTATAGATATTTTTATGTTCTGAGCTATACATTTGGATTTAAAAAAGTACATGGATCTCCCTTTCTTCAAAAGTAATTGAATTTTGACTCAAAAATCTTTTATGTGTTCAAATTAGAGAGCATATGATGGATAAATAATTTCTATATCTCTGTCTCAGGATTGAGGGTAATTCTAAAATTACATACAAAAATGGATTAGAAACAAAATCTAATTGTAATATTTACATTACATTATTAATGTAAAATCTAATTTGGGGGAAAATATAGAATGTATTCTAAACTATGTTCATGTCATCAGTAGTCATTACCTTAGTGCTAAGGGCAATTTCTTATGATGATGATTTTTCTGTCTATATTTTATTCTGTCTTTTTCTATATTCAATATATTCTCAACCCAATCCTCATCTCTTACCAGTTCTTCAGTTCTCATCTAATCCTGACTTTTTCTGCTTTTCACCTCAATTTTATCTTCTTCAGCTTTTCACAGTTATCCCTGGGCATCTGTACCCTCCCCTTTTTATATCCCATAGATAGCATTTCACAAATATCAATACTATGAATTTGAAAATTTGATATTTTCAATCTGTCACACTTTTATGTACTAGCATGTGTTCTCAAGTTGTTTCCTGCTATATTTGTTCTAAAATTGTTAACTTCTGAATCAGTTAGGATTATTTTAACTAAATGAAACAAAAAATAACAAAAATTATCTTAATAACTGGTATATTTTGTCTCACCAAAGAGAAAATCTAGAGTGATGGCTGGCTCTACAGCTGGTCAATGTTACAACTAAGTGATATGGTTGGGGATTTCAGTTCTTCCTATCATTTAATTCTGCCAACAACAACATTGGCTTCATGCTAAGTCTCATTTCCTTCCTAATTATAGGATATTTATGAGGATCAGACAGGAAAAACTTTCTCATTCACAGTTTTTAAGATTATTTGTCTTAGTCCATTCAGGCTGCTATAACAAAATATCATAAACTGGGTGGATTATAAACAACAGAAATTTATTTCTCACAGTTCTGAAGGCTGGGAAGTTCAAGATCAAGACACTGGCATATTCATTGTGTAGTGAAACTCATTTCTTAGTTACTATGTGGCAGCTTCTTGCTGTGTCTTTACATGGTAGAAGGAGGAGGCAAGCTTCTGAGCATCTTTTATAAATGCAATCACCTTCCAAAAACTCATCTCTTAATAATATCACCTTGGGGGTTAACATTTTAATGTATAAATTTGGGGAGACACAAACATCACACAATAGTACTATTAATTATTATGGTACTGAAAAAGCTTCTCCTGTCTCATTACCAGGTTGGACTGTGTGTATATTCCTTGACCAGTCTCTACTGACAGAGGAATGCCATTAAATGATAACATTTGGCCTATATTCCCCCATAAAATACAAAACAAAGCAAAACAACAACAGTAACAACAAACAGAAAACAGAAAACAGCCCTGTGAAGAGACATCAGGTAACCATAATTCACTTATAATCATCAAGTTCCAACCAGAAAAGGGGTAAATTATTTTTACAATAGATTAGAATGCTTTAAATTTAAGAAATCAACTACTGTGTTCAGTTTCATTGCCTCAGAGACCAGAGCTGGTGAAGGTGATATGTTAGATGTCTATAGTTTAAAATTTCCTAATCTTTGAGATACAAAATATATTACCAAGATAGAACTACTTAGTCTTGCCATTCAGCATAACATCAATGACAAAACCCTTTTGTGGAAACTAGATAATCATGTAATTTTAAAAAATGTGATCATTATGTTAGAAATATAGAATGCTTTTCACTTATATTGCAGCAGACTGTATATTGCAGGAGATTGGAGAAAATATAATGTCCACTCTTTGTCTATAAGAATACAAGCCAAATTTGGAAGAGAAGTTCCTTTTCCAGAAAAAAATAGACTTAACTCAAGACTATTTCTTGGCTAAAAATAAAGTTGACAAGAAGGAATACCAAAAACAAAACAAAGACAAAATTTAATACTCTTACTTGAATATGTACTTGTATAATCCCTAGTGATCATATTATCTTAATGATTATTTACAAATTGAAGATCTTTATTTTTCCTTACCTGATCTTTATTAGGAAATGGTGTTGGATCAGCCTGTTGTATCAGCTGGACAATGGTGCCCAGTGATGATGGAGCGCTTAAGTATTCTGGATGTAGACAGAAAACAACTGTGGAAGAGCAGAAATAGATTACGTTAAAAGAATGGTTGGGGATTCCAGAGTGCTGCATAAGGGTTTACTTAAAAACTCAAATTTGGTAATACAGCTATTATGGTCATATATTAATCAATACTAAAAATTTCATTGAACATAGTTTCTTTAGCTTGTTACCATTTTTAAAGTTATCTATAAATCTTTTCCACATCTACCATTTGAAGTTCAAGTATGAAGAGTTAGGTGGCAGTATCAATACATAGAAAATGGCTACTCATATACTAAGTAAATGAGTAAGTTTTCTTCAGTTTTCCTGTCTTTTGACAGGATTGTGGCCTGGATGATATAGATACTGATTAATGTGCTCTCCCTTAGAGAAATGAAAAAAGTAAAATTCTGGGGTCAATATTTTTTTGTTCATTACCCAGGAAAATATAAAGTAATTTACACTCAGGTTGCTTTCAGCATGTAGTCTCATAATAATTATCCAAAACTAAGCAAGAAAAAAAATTATTTCAAATTTAGGTAGTCAGAAATAAGAGGATGTAATGCCTTGAAAATTGCCTGAAGCAGGGTAAAATATGGCTTAACCAGATGGGAAGGGAAAAAAATCTATAAATGCTAATTTATGTATGAAAAGAAAGTTGAATACTACTTTTTTTCTTTTTGTATTTGTATTTAGTCAACTTGAAAATTCATACATATATTTTTGTTTAATATATATTATTATATTGTTTGTACTTATTATACAGTCTCAAGTCACTTATGTAAATACAAATACATACATATAAATATATATGTAATATATATATATTTAAAGTGACTCTAAAAATTGTTTGTTTTAATATTATTAGGAATTAATAGAACAATTATAAAATGAAATGACCTTTTCCAAAGGTAATTTCCTTGCCTAAGTCAGCATAAGAGACTTCAAGTTCCAGATAAGATAGAAACACATTTTATCTTACTCTTCCCTCAAATCACACACACAAACTCTCTAGACAAAACCCATAACTCGCTCATAAGGAGATGCTGAGAGGTCAAGAAAAGAATAAACACTAGGCTAAGTTAGGTCTGGCTTAAGACTCAAGAAATGAGCCAGAGGTTTGGTCCCTGGGAGTTTTTTTTATACCTAAGTATTCCAGCCTGAGCATTAGAAAAAATTCAAACCCGTAAATTCCAGCAGACACAAACAAAAAAAATTAGACCCAAGTGAAGCCTCCTTTCTCCAGTGAAAGGACCCAGAAAAGGGATGATGCCACTTTACAACAACCCTGTATTTATACATACTAACACTAAAGGTAAACATCACTAAAAATGCCACATCACCCTTCCCCATCTGAATGTGTGCTGCAGTGGCAAAGCCAGTGAGTGGAGCCCTGTCTTTAAACTCCCCTCCCATCCAAACAGCAACAAGGTGGCATACTTTCACCAAAGTGCCTGTGGACAATTCCTGACTTTTATCACTATCTTTGCAGTAAAGAGGAAGGACCTTTCCCCTGTGGAGACTGTTGACAGAACTGTTTCACCATACCAAGTGCCATGACAGTCTCAACTGAAATGTGGAGGCAAAAATAGTCATCAACATCAAGATGTTATAGATGTTGAAATTATTTGACAAAAATTTTAAAGCATTTAAACTAAAAAATAGTTCAACAAGTAATAAAAAAAATCTAAAAAGTTATTCAAACATGTAAAGTATTAGAAAAGAAACAAAAGATATAAAGAACCAAATGGAAGTATTATAAGTGAAAAATACAATAACCAAGTAAATATCTTCATGGGAGAGCTCAATAGAAAATGGATATGACAAAGGAAAGAAGCAGGGGACTTGAAGATAGATGAATACATATTATCTAATCTAAAAAAAATAGATTGAAAATAGGTTGAAAAAATTAACCAAGAGTCAGGGACTTAGGAGACCATACACACCATTCTTACTTCATGTCTGATAAATTCCAAGAGAGGAAACAAAAATATCAGACTGAAAATATATTTAAAGAAATAATGTCTAAAACCTTTCAAATTCAAATTAGTAACAACATCAGTTCTCTTCAAATTGATCTCTAAATTTAAGCAATTCCTACTAAAATCCCAACACAATTCTTTGTAGATGTAAATATGTTCCTGGTTTTATAAAATAAAGCAAAAGAACCAAAATTATTTTGATAAAGAAAAATAAATTCAGATACCTGACTTTAAGACTTAATCTAAGCCACAATATTGAGTATAGTATTGACAGGGCAATAGACACATGGATCAAAAGAATAGAATGAAGAAGCCAAAAATTGACACACACAAAATAGTCAACTGATTTTAGGCAAGTGTGCAAAAGTAATTAAGAGAAATAAATATGGTCTTTTCAATAAATGGTATTGAATAAATAAGAATAAATAAAACTCACCCTAAATTTCACCTGTTATTCAAAGGTTACTAAAATGCATAAAACAAAACAATAAAAATGCAGAAGAAAATATAAGAGAAAACCATTGGTACTAAACAGCAAGGTGAAGAGTTCTTACTCTTGGCACCAAAGGCATGATCAAAAAATTTTTTAAATATGTAAGTTAACTTACTCAAAATTAAAAGTTTTTGTTCTTCATAAAAAGCATGCTATGTGAGTTAAAACAAGATAGAGACCAGGAGAAACTATTTGCAAATCACACACCTGACAAATGATTTGTATCCAGAGTATATTAGTAATTCTCTGTATTAGTTTGCTAAGGCAGCCATAGGAAAGTACATGGAATGCGAGCCTTAAACAAGAATTTATTTCTTCAGAGTATGGAGGCTGAGAAGATCAAGATTAAGCTGTCAGTAAGTCTGGTTTCTTCCGATGCATTTCACCTTGACTTGTAGATGGTTGTCCTCTCTATGTCTTCACACAGTCTTCTCTTTATACATGCTATGTTCATGTTTTCTTGTAAAGATGCCAGTCATATTAGATTAATGCCTATTCTAATAGCATCATTTTAATTTAATTACCTTTGTAAAGACCCTATCTCCAAATACAGTCACATTCTGAGGCATACTATATGAATTTTGAGGGAACATGATTCAGCCCATAACACTCTCAAAACTCAATTGTAGGAAAGCAAGTAATTCACTTAGAAAACAGCAAAATGAACAGAGAATTGTCTAAAGAATGTACAGATGGCAAACACATGGATCGGTGTTCATCAACATTAGCCATTCGGGAAATATAAATTAAAATCACAATGGTATATCACTACATACCTCTTAGAATAGTTAAAATAAAATTTTGACAATAAAAACTGTTGGCAAGAATGTAGAGAAAATGGACTTCTTGTACGTTGTTGGTGGATATTGAAATAGTGTAGCTACTCTCGAAACAAGTTTGGTAGTTTTATTTTTTTATTTTATTATTTTTTTAAAGATTTTATTTATTTATTCGACAGAGATAGATACAGCCAGCGAGAGAGGAAACACAAGCAGGCAGAGTGGGAGAGGAAGAAGCAGGCTCATAGCAGAGGAGCCTGATGTGGGGCTCGATCCTATAACGCCGGGATCACGCCCTGAGCTGAAGGCAGACCCTTAACTGTTGTGCCACCCAGGCGCCCCAAGTTTGGTAGTTTTAATGTACAATTAACCATATGACCTTAAAATCATACTCCCAGTATTTTTGTGAGAGGAATGAAAATTTATGTTCATACACAAATTTTTGGATGAGTTTTGATGAATACCAGTAAAACTGGTAATAGCCCCAAACTAGAAAAAAAATACAAATATCATTAAATAAATTTCTCAGTACCTAAAGTAACACCTATTTTACGTCAATGATTTGGGAAATTTATTTTACAGAAAGCTTTATTTAACCTCAGTAAACAATCTTCATGGTTTAACTAGATTATGTGTTTTTAACATACGCAATATCCTTGGGAAGTATGAAAGAAAAGGGGCCCATATTTTAAGATACAAAATGCAAAATATAGAATCTGTAGCAATTGTTCCACATACCCAAGAGAGATTAAGGTTGATTAATTTGGGTGTTCCATGAATGGAAGTCATTAGAATGAACAACTAAAATGGAATAAATTAAATGCTAAACAGCCAGTTTAGTCCAACGATTAACTTTTATTCTTACATACTTTCATTTATTTTGCTTATTCTCTCCTGAAGGCAAGACTATTGAGTTAAAGCTTAAAACATCAACAGAAAAGAATACATCACAGTAGTACTGCCCACTGAATACATCTTAGTTTTTTTTTATAGTATATTTCTCACACTTCCCCTATATACCCCTCCTGTCATCAGCACAGACCTCATAAAACGAGTTCCTTTATCCATAATATATGAGTGTTTATTAAAAGAGAATGGTTATTTCATTATTAAATTACTTTGAATTTCAGACTTGGCAATATTTCTAATGCTAATAGTTTTATATACTGATATTCTTGATCAGGACAAAATCATCTCTGGTGCGTTGTTCAAGTTAAACATACAACATAGTCAGATACAACTCTGAACATTACTTTGCCAAAGCTTCTTTTTCTTCTAGATACTTGGTGGGTGCCACCTAGCATTATTCTGCCCTGAGAAACACTTCATACAAAAGTTGACATTTGCTCTGACAACCTTTTTGCAGTCAAGGATAGATAATCACAAATATGAATTCTAAAAGCTTACATTATATACCAAATTATGTTAGGCCCTTTAACTATTACATTTCTATTCTTAAGTTGCTAAAAATTATTCATTACCCTGGGATAATAATTACTATTCAGGAAACTTTCTTCTTTTTTTTTTTTAAAGATTTTATTTATTTATTTGACAGAGAGAGACAGCCAGTGAGAGAGGGAACACAAGCAGGGGGAGTGGGGGAGGAAGAAGCAGGCTCCTAGTGGAGGAGCCTGATGTGGGGCTCGATCCCAGAGCACCGGGATCCTGCCCTGACCTGAAGACAGATGCTTAACAACTGCACCACCCAGGCACCCCTATTTAGGAAAGTTTCTAAATCAGAAAGCTAATGGAGCTATTAGCAATAACAGGAGTCACTTATTCGAATCTTACTTTTTCTCTTTCCTGTGTTATCCCTTTTTTTATTATAATAATATTTTTATTATATTATGTTAGTCACCATACAGTACATCCCTGGATTTTTATTTAAGGTTCGATGATTCATTAGTTCCATATAACACCCAGTGCACCATGCAATACATTCCCTCCTTAGGACCCATCACCAGCCTATCCCATTCCCCCACCACCCTCCCCTCTGAAGCCCTCAGATTGTTTCTCAGAGTCCATAGTCTCTCATGCTTCATCCCCCCTTCTGATTACTCCCCTTTTCTTTATCCCTTTCTTCCCCTACCTATCTTCCTACTTTTTATGCTACATAGATGAGAGAAACCATATGATAATTGTCTTTCTCTGCTTGACTTATTTCACTTCACATTATCTCCTCCAGTGCCATCCATGTTGCAGCAAATGTTGAAAAATTATTCTTTTTTATAGCTGAGCAGTATTCCATTGCATATATGGACCACATCTTCTTAATCCAGTCATCTGTTGAAGGCCATCTCGGCTCATCCCACGATTTAGCTATTGTGGACAATGCTGTTATGAACATTGGGGTGCATATGGCCCTTCTCTTCACTACGTGTGTATCGTTGGTGTAAATACCCAGCAGTGCAATTTCTGGATCATAGGGTAGCTCAACTTTGAACTTTTTAAGGGACCTCCACACTGTTTTCCAGAGTGGCTGTACCAACTTGCATTGCCACCAACAATGTAGGAGGGATCCCCTTCTCCACATCCTCTCCAACAATTGTTGTTTCTTGCCTTGCCAATTTTTGTCATTCTAACAGTTGCAAGGTGGTATCTCAACGTGCTTTTGATTTGAATTTCCCTGATGGCTAATGATTTTGAACATTTTTTCACGTGTCTGTTAGGCATTTGTATGTCTTCATTGGAAAAGTGTCTATTCATATCTTCTGCCCATTTTATTATTTGTTCATTTGTTTCTTGTGTATTGAGTTTGAGAAGTTCTTTGTAGATCTTGGATACCAGTCTTTTATCTGTAGTGTCATTTGCAAATATCTTCTCCCATTCCGAGGTCTGCCTCTTAGTTTTTTTGATTGTTTCCTTGGCTGTGCAGAAGCTTTTTATCTTGATGAAGTCCCACAAGTACATTTTTTTTCTTTTGTTTCTCTTGACTTTGGAGATGTGTCATGAAAAAGGTTGCTGTGGCTGATGTCGTAGAGGTTGCTGCCTATGCTCTCCTCTAGGATTTTGATGGATTCCTGTCTCACATCGAGGTATTTCATCCATTTGGAGTTTATCTTTGTGTATGGTGTGAAAGAGTGGTCAAGTTTCATTCTTTTGCATGTAGCTGTCCATTTTTCCCAGCACCACTTATTGAAGAGACTTCTTTTTTCCACCTGATGTCTTTTCCTGTTTTATCAAAGATTAGTTGCCCATAGAGCCGAGGGTCCATTTCTGGGTTCTCTATTCTGTTCCATTGGTCTATGTGTATTTAAAATTGTCATATCCACTTGTTGGATACATCCTTTAAGAATAATATAGTGCCCTTCTGTATCTCTAACTATAGTCTTTAGTTTAAAATCCAATCTGTCTGATATGAGAATTGCTACCCCAGCTTTCTTTTGAGTTCCATTGGCATGAAAGAGGGTATTCCATGCCTTTAAATTCAGTCTGGATGTATCTTTAGGTTCAAAATGAGTCTCTTGTATACAGCAAATGGATGGGTCATATCTTCCTTTCTAATCTGCAACCCTGTGGCATTTTATGGAAGCCTTTAGGCCATTTACATTGAGATTGATTATTGAGAGATATGATTTTAATGGTGCCATGCTGCCTGTAAAGTCTTATTTCTATAGATTGTGACTTTCTATTCTGTATCACTCTTGGTGCCTTTTTACTTTTACAGATCCCTCCTTAATATCTCCTGTAAAGCTGGTTTTGTGGTTACAAAATTGGTCAGTGACTGGAGATTCTGGAAGTTCCTTATCTCTCCATCAATTCTGAATGACAGCCTTGCTGGATAAAGGATCCTTGGCTGCATGTTTTTCTCTGAAAGAGCTTTAAAAATGCCCCCCCAAGCCTTTCTCTCATTCCAGGTCTCTGTAGACAGGTCTGACGTAATCCTGATATCTTTGCCTTGGTACCTGAGAAATTTCTTTGCCCTGGTCGCTTTCAATACTGTATCCTTGGATCTAATATTTGCAAATTGCACTATGACATGCCGTGGCGTAGGTTTGTCCTGGTTGAGCTTGGATGGGGTCCTCTCTGCCTCTTGGACACGAATGCTTGTTTCCCTTGCTAGATTAGGGAAGTTTTCAGCTACAATTTGTTCAAATATCTCTTCTAGACCTCTGTTTTTCTCCACCCCTTCAGGGATGCCGATGATTCTGACATTGGATCGTTTNGTTGACCTTGGGAGGGGTCCTCTCTGCCTCTTGGACATGAAAGCTTGTTTCCTTGGCTAGATTAGGAAGTTTTCAGCTACAATTTGTTCAAATATCTCTTCTAGACCTCTGTTTTTCTCCACCCCCTCAGGGATGCCGATGATTCTGACATTGGATCGTTTCATAGAGTCAGTAATCTCCCGTAATCTACATTCGTGGGCGTGGATTTTTTTAAGACCAGCTTCTATTTTCGTTTTTTCTTCTACTAACCCATCCTCCAATTCGCTAACGCGTTCCTCTGCCTCGGTGACCCTGGCCGTCAGAGCCTCTAGTTTTGACTGNGGAGCATCTAGTTTTGACTGCATTTGGCTCATAGAATTTTTAATTTCTGCCAGTCACTCTCATTTCCACCCTGAGAAATTCTATATTCTCATTAACATTTTCATTAATACTTTTTCAAGTCTACACTCATCTTGATCATTGTTACTCTGAATTCCATTTCTGATAATTTGGTTATATGCATATCCATTAGTTCTGTGGCAGAGGCCAGAGACTCATTGTCTTTTCTTTGCTGGGGTGGGATTTCTCCTTCTCATCATTCTGATGAGGAGAGGTTGCGGGGTTGTCCAGAGCCCAAATTAATTACCAGGACACAGGCTGTGCGCCCTTGTTTAATAGGGATGTTAGGGATGTGTGGGCTTCTTGATTTTTCAGCCTGCCTTCTGGGGGAGGGGCCTGCCATGCTGATACTCAGGCAACCCTGTTTGGGTAGAGTCTCCGTGTCCCCTGTGAGGGGGGATGGGTATGGGCACACTGTGATCCAGTATTTCCAGGGTTTTATTCTGGTGGCTTTCCCTGGCGGTTTGCTGTGCCTCTACTGAGAGTCCAAGTAACAGTAGCTGAATCCCAGCCTCTGTCTCAGAACAGAGGGATCGTGGTCCGCTCTCCCCTGATCTCCTCTGGCCACTCTAACTCTTCTTTTCTTGGTGCTGGTAAACCCTAATGAGTCCTGCAATGTGTGCCCCACACCCAGCGTCCCAGCCCTCACTTCCAGGGCCGGCATGTCTCTGTCCTTTGTGTCTAACACCACCAGCCACCAGCCGCCCCTGTGCTCTCTGGAGCTCCATTTCAGTGTGTTTTGCGCGCACTCCAGAGCTCTGGTTTTCAGACTGGTCACACACGTTCCCCAGCTCACGGTCTCAGTCTGCTCTCTCTCGTGTGCTGGTCTGCGAGTCAGCCTGCTCCCCAATCAGGTGGCTACCACTTCCCAGTGCCTGAGTGTGGAGGCTCTCTCCCCCTTCCATTTATCTCCCGATACCTGTGCGCAGATTGAGGGCTCCCTGCTTTGTACCTCAATACTCAGTGCTGGAGATGTTCATTTGTAGAGATCCAGATGTATCTTCCTGCATCTCAGGCTGATTCTGTGAGTGTTCATGATGTTCTGGTACCTATCCAGCTCGACTCAGGGGACTGACTGAAAAAGGGGACCCTTACTCCTCCACCATCTTAAATCCTATCTCCTGTGTTATCCCTTAATTTAGATGAGCATGAGTAAGAAATGTCCAAAATTGCACAGAAAGATAAAAGAAAGAAAAATAAGATGTTCGAATAATTCACAGAACTGAATATAACCCCAAATTTGGGTCTATCCTGCTTCTTTGAGATATTAGTAAATCTAGATGGAACCTCTACTTTTATAAGTTGGTGAATTCAGATATTTCTACATTATCTTTGTGAATTCTCCAACATACAGCTTCATAATATGTGTTAATTGTGCTCACTGGTCCTGTGAAGTCAATTGACTCCGGTCTTTGTAAGAGTTAGAGAGAAGCACCAATTCTTCAACTGTTTCCAGAAAATAGTTCTATGACTGGCTTTTGTTGTGAAATAGTTTATAATTAAAGGGTGAGTAAAAGCAAAGAGAGAGGGTCCACAACCCAGATCTTGGAATTATTCACCATTTCTCTAGCACTCATATTTCTTTATTTGACCACAGCCAATCCAAGAAAACAGAGTCTCCTAATCCAATACCTAGTTCTCTACAGCATGGAGGAGGAAATAAGAAAAAATACAGAATACATACTAATTTATGTAATCTAGATACTTCAATCTTAGAAGTCCACTCATCCTGTTCATCTTTTCTTCTCTTATGGATGAGATTTTTTTCAAGAATTAGGAAAAAAATCTTCCCTTTCCTAAACTCACTTTTGGGGATTGTCCCTTGGGTTGACCTCATGCCTTTCATAAATTGAAATGCTCTAGTCCCTCTTCTGGAGCACTAGTTCCTGTCATCTGGTCTCATATGTTAGCACAACCAGCAATTGCTTGTTCTGCATCAAAAAAAGCATTTGGGAATATCTGAGTAGTTATGAAATGTGTAGGGTCAAATACAAAAAAACGGTATCGTTATGTTGGCAGGCATAATAAATTCTGAGTTTAAATAGTCTGACATAATTTTTTTATCCTCCCAGATAGGGACCATCAAGTGTCCGAGATTTCTATTGGCTGGGTAGTGGCATCTTCTGGTGGGAGACTGAACTTCTTAGAATCTCTCTCCAGAGACTGTGCCTTCTGCAGAAAGGAAATCAGTACTAGCGTACTTTTATACTCAAGAGGTCAGATTTGTTCTGCGCTATGCTCTTGCCTTGTTTAGATAGTACATTCTGGAGGTAAATATTTTCTTCTATACAATTCAACACGAAGAGGGCAAACAGTATTACATGAGACTTAATTCTGACTCACCCACTTACTATGTGAGCCTATAAATTCATTCTTTCTTAATCTCAATTCCAATCACTGGTAAAATCATCAATATTGTTCTTGCTGCAACAAAGACAAATTCTAATCTCAGGGCCACTGACATTGTAAGGCAATCATGGCCTATTTCTCTAATCCATTCACTCTTCCTATCTCCTAATTGACTCTTCTCTTCTAAAACATTTGACATCACTCCCCAATCATTATTCTCAATAGATGGCCTTCCTTCCTACTTCAAGGAGAAAATTGAAGCAATTATAAGAGCACTTCCATTATCCACCTTACCAATAACCCATCTACCTTTCCTTATTACTATAGTTGAACTGTTCCTGCTTCTGTCCAAAGTTATCCCTTTACTTGTGACTGAGTCTCAGCTTATTATACAAAGTCAAAGACGTTACTAAAGTAGTTCTCCCTTTTTTCTACATAATTTTTTCCTTCTCTATTTAACCATTTGAATCAACACACAGTAATATATTTTCCTTTTTATTACAAGAAAAAAAAACATTTTAACTTACATCCCCCCCAAATTCTTGATTCATTTGTTTGCTCCCTTTTGCAGCAAAGCTCCTGAAGAGTTGCCTAGTCTCTCTGTCTCCAAATTTTCTTCTCCTATTCTTTTAAAAATCTTCTCTTGAGGTTTTTCTACACACTCCTATGAAAATGGTCTTTCCATGACCATTATGACCACATGGATGTAAAGCTATGAACAGTGAACTCTCAGTCTTAATCTTACTTAAGCCATCGATAACCATCATTTAACATGGTATGTAAGCAACGCGTCTAGGAAACCTAGAAAAAAACCTACATTTTCTTTGCTCATTCCTCTTCTTTTCACAGACTTCTTAACAGTAGAGTGCTCAACTTCTATACTTTTCTACTTTATCTGCAATCACTGTGTTGGTGATCTCATCCAGATTCATTGGTTCACAGGTTTACAATTGGCTTCAGCCCCCATTTCTCCAGGCATGTCCAGATCTGATATTTCCACTCATATGTCTAGTAGACACTTCAGACTTAACATGTCAAATTAAATGTCTCATTTTCCCCCACATTTCTTACCAAATCCCTTGCTCATAATTTTCAGCATCTCAATTATTGATAATTCTATCCATATAAGCAAACACTTATGATCATAATTGAATTCTCTTTCTCCCATAATTCTAATTAATCCATCAGAAAATCCTGCTGGCTACATCTTCAAAGCAGTGCTAGAATCTGATTGCCTTCCATTATCTGCATACTTAGCACTGTGGTCTGAGTTGTCATCACCTCTGTTTTATATTATTTCAAAAAGCTTCTGTTTACTTTTCTTCTACTTTTTTTCAATAGAGACTATTTTCAACGCATCACTCAGAGTGCTCCTATTAATAACTAATTTATATCATACCAGTCTCTTCTCAGATTCCTCCAGCAAATCCTTAGTTATCTCAGAGTAGAAGCCGAAAGTTTCATAATGACCCATTGGGCCTACATAATTTAGCTCCATATTAACTCTATAGTTTTTTTTTTTTTATTCTACTCCAGTAATCCAGCCTCTTTGAGGTTCCTTAAACACTGCAACACTCTTTTACCACATGAATTTTTCACTGGCTGAATACTTAAATTGGAGTGGTTTTCCTTTATATATACATATGGCTATTTCTCTCACCTGTTTCTCTTCACCATTCTACTTGCTCTACTTTACATAACTCTATAAATTATACCTAGTATTCTTGATCTCTGCTTTATTTTTTTCCAAGGCATTTATCACAGTTTACTATATAATTTACTTACTTAAGAATTTTGCTTTTTATTTACTCCCACTAGAATATAAGCTCCATGTGGACAGATAGGGATTTCTGCCAGTTTCATTCCACAATGTATTCCTAGCACTTAGGAGAGTGGCTGGCACATGCTAAGTGCTCAATAATCTATTTTCAACTAACTAGTTAATTATATTATTACCTTTTCCCATCCAGAAAGAGCTACAATTTCTTAAAATACTAGGTTCTGTAATTATGTCTACAGTGCAATTTTGGGAGACAGTTTACTTTACAAAGGATTGCTCTCTAGTAGAGATGCATTAAACTGTGTACAATGGGCTTTCTTGCTGAACATCTGCTTCCAAGTTCTTATGCTATTGTTAGACTGAGTCTAGTGGTTTGGAATCATGGGGAAAATGCATTGTTGATTCACTTCAATGATAATGACTTTATATGATAAGCACCTTATGTCAAAGGATCTAAGAAAGTAACTCAACTTGTAACATGTCATTTAGACATGTTGTGCTCCCTTACATTTAGGTAACTTTGCCCCAATTGTGATTTCACAACTTGAATAAGGCCTTTATTCTTTCCATAGTCTGAAAAAAGGCTCTCTGTGAGTCTCTTGAGTCTATCTCTCAACACATTAAGAAATGAAGCTCTGTCCTTTCTTGGTCAAATAGTAGAATCACACTATAGATAGGAATTTACTGAAGATCTGGGGTGTTGCTGATTGAAGGACTTTGCTCAATACGACCTGCACATGACTCTTGCCATCTTTTTGGCATCCAGCATTTCATCTCACTCACAGGCCCTTTGACCTCTCTCTCCCATTCTGGAAGCATAGGCTCAGTTCTAGCAAAGCCATATCTACAAATGTGTGGAGGGCGAAATGTCAGTAGAGTAAGATCATCAAAAATTCTGTGAATATTTTATCTTTTTTATTAATATATGATAAGAAAATTAGGTAACAGGCCCAGTGCTTCAAGGCATTTTAAAATTATCGATAACTCATGAGGTGTATGCAGAGCAAACAAGAATCATGTTGATTTGACACTTTAATAAAGAATAATGAGATTTAAGACTAAAATAGAAGTTGATCATCTGTACTTTTTATCAACACTGCCATCAAGCTTAATAGCATGTGACATTTTTATTAACCTAGGAGTCTTACTTGTTTATTTTATTATTCTCTAGAATGACTGCTTGCTGTTGTTCAGTGATTTGTCCTTTAGATTTGCATAGTTAGGCACTCTCACATCTCTGCTTTATAAGCAAAGGATTTTTTTTTTGAAAAGGTAAAACAGAGATTTTTAAAATCTATTAAAGCAATCTGTGAAAGAGAAATATCTCTTTGTCAAGAGGCTAATTTCTAAAGAAAGAGAATTCAAATTATTTTATTGTAAGACTTATGTAATACAACTTCAAATCTAATCTAAATAAAAGAGAAAAAAGTTGAGGCTGTTTTCATAGTACACAATTGTTAGTCACCAACTGCTTTACAAAGTACAATCTTTTGAGAATTTTAGCAAAAATATTTTTTTACAATATCTATTTGAAATAAACTGCTTACTAATTTATTGAAACCATAATGTTACTGAATAACTCAGTGTCTTAGTCTCCCAATGCAATAAAACATGAAAATAATTACATTAATTTTATTAATTAGCATATTAATCATTTCAGATCAAGAAAATCATTCTGGAATTATACAGATAAAATAAAGATTTTTCTTTTTTTTCTTTTTTTAAATGTTTTTTTTATTATATTATGTTAGTCACCACACAGTACATCCCTGGTTTCTGATGAAAAGTTTGATGATTCATTAGTTGCATATAACACCCAGTGCACCATGCAATGCGTGTCCTCCTTACTACCTATCACCAGTCTATCCCATTCCTCCACCCCCTCCCATCTGAAGCCCTCAGTTGGTTTCTCAGAGTCCATAGTCTCTCATGCTTCATTCCCCCTTCTGATTACCCCCCTTTCTTTATCCCTTTCTTCCCCTACCAATCTTCCTAGTTCTTATGTTCCATAGATGAGAGAAATCATATGATAATTGCCCTTCTCTGCTTGACTGACTTCACTTAGCATTATCTCCTCCAGTGCCGTCCATGTTGCAGCAAATGTTGAGAACTCGTTCTTCGTGATATCTGAGTAATATTCGATTGTATATATGGACCACAACTTCTTAATCCAGTCATCTGTTGAAGGGCATATCTGCTTCTTCCATGATTTAGCTATCGTGGACAATGCTGCTATGAACATTGGGGTGCATATGGCCCTTCTCTTCACTACGTCTGTCTCTATTGGGTAAATACCCAGTAGTGCAACAGCTGGGTCATAAGGTAGCTCAATTTTTAACTTTTTTTTTTTTTTTTAAAGATTTTATTTATTTATTCGATAGAGATAGAGACAGCCAGGGAGAGAGGGGACACAAGCCGGGGGAGTGGGAGAAAGAAGCAGGCTCATAGCAGAAGAGCCTGATGTGGGGCTCGATCCCATAACGCCAGGATCACGCCCTGAGCCAAAGGCAGACGCTTAACCGCTGTGCCACCCAGGCGCCCCTCAATTTTTAACTTTTTAAGGGACCTCCACGCTGTTTTCCAGAGTGGCTGTACCAACGTGCATTCCCACCAACAATGTAGGAGGGATCCCCTTTCTCCACATCCTCTCCAGCAATTGTTGTTTCTTGCCTTGTCAATTTTTGCCATTCTAACTGGCGTAAGGTGGTATCTCAGTGTGGTTTTGATTTGAATTTCCCTGATGGCTAATGATTTTGAACATTTTTTCATGTGTCTGTTAGCCATTTGTATGTCTTCATTGGAAAAGTGTCTGTTCATATCTTCTGCCCATTTTAGGGTTTGTTTATTTGTTTCTCGCGTATTGAGTTTGAGAAGTTCTTTGTGGATCTTGGATACCAGTCTTTTATCTGTNTGCAGCTATGAACATTGGGGTGCATATGGCCCTTCTCTTTACTACGTCTGTATCTTTGGGGTAAACACCCAGTAGTGCAATGGCTGGGTCATAGGGTAGTTCAATTTTTAACTTTTTAAGGGACCTCCACACTGTTTTCCAGAGTGGCTGTACCAACTTGCATTCCCACCAACAATGTAGGAGGGATCCCCTTTCTCCACATCCTCTCCAACAATTGTTGTTTCTTGCCTTGTCTATCTTTGCCATTCTAACTGGCGTAAGGTGGTATCTCAGTGTGGTTTTGATTTGAATTTCCCTGATGGCTAATGATTTTGAACATTTTTTCATGTGTCTGTTAGCCATTTGTATGTCTTCATTGGAAAAGTGTCTGTTCATATCTTCTGCCCATTTTATGATTTGTTTATTTGTTTCTCGTGTATTGAGTTTGAGAAGTTCTTTGTAGATCTTGGATACCAGTCCTTTATCTGTGGTGTCCTTTGCAAATATATTCTCCCATTCCGTGGGCTGTCTCTTAGTTTTTTTGACCATTTCCTTGGCTGTGCAGAAGCTCTTTATCCTGATAAAGTCCCATAAGTTCATTTTATCTTTTATTTCTCTTGCCTTTGGAGATGTGTCGTGAAAAAGGTTGCTCTGGCCGATGTCATAGAAGTTGTTGCCTATGTTCTCCTCTAGAATTTTGATGGATTCCTGTCTCACATTGAGGTCTTTCATCCATTTGGAGTTTATTTTGGTTTATGGTATGAGAGAGTGGTCAAATTTCATTCTTTTGCATGTAGCTGCCCAATTTTCCCAGCACCATTTATTGAAGAGACTGTCTTTTTTCCACCGGATGTTTTTTCCTGCTTTATCAAAGATTAGTTGCCCAAAGAGCCGAGGGTCCATTTCTGGGTTCTCTATTCTGTTCCATTGGTCTATGTGTCTGTTTTTGTGCCAGTACAATGCTGTCTTTATGATCACAGCTTTGTAGTACAGCTCAAAATCTGGCATTGTGATGCCCCCAGCTTAATTTTTCCTTATCACAACTTCCTTGGCAATTCATGGCCTTTTCTGATTCCACACAATTTAAGGGCTGTTTGTTCCACTTCTTTGAAAAATGTCATCGGAATTTTGATCGGGAGAGTGTTGAAAGTGTAGATTTTCTGGATAGCATGGACATTTTAACTATGTTAATTCTTCTGATCCATGAGCATAGAATATTTTTCCATCTTTCTGTGTCTTCTTCAATGTCTTTCAAGATTGATTTACAGTTTCTAGAATATAGATCCTTTACGTCTCTGGTTAAGTCAATTCCAAGGTAACGTATGATTTTTGGTGCTCTTTTAAATGGGATGGATTCCTTAATTTCCCTTTCTTCAGTCTCATTGTGTGTAGAAATGCAAATGATTTCTGAGCATTGATTTTGTTTCCCGCCACATTACTGAATTGCTCTATAACTTCTAATAGTTTGGAGTGGATTCTTTTGGATTTTCCATGTAGAGTATCATGTCATCTGTGAAGAGAGACATTTTGTCTTCTTCTTGCTGATTTGCATAACTTTTATCCTTTTTGTTGTCTGATTGCTGTTGCAAGGACTTCTAGTACTATGTTAAATAACAGTGGCGAGAGTAGGCATCCTTGTCGTGTTCCTGATCTTAAGGGAAAGGCTTCCAGCTTTTCCCCATTGAGAATGATATTTGCTTTAGGCTTTTCATAGATGGTTTTTATGAGATTGAGGGATGTACCCTCTATCCCTACACTCTGAAGGGTTTTAATCAGGAAAGGATGCTCTCTTTTGTCAAATGCTTTTTCTGCATCTATTGAGAGAATCATTTGATTTTTGAATTTTTCTTTCTGGATAAAATCTTAGACACTGACAGATTTGCGAATGTTGAACCACCCTTGAATCCGAGGGATGAATCCCACTTGCTCATGATTGATAATCCTTTTAATGTACTGTTGGATTCTATTAGCCAGGATTTTGTTAAGGATTTTGGCGTCCATATTAATTAGGGAAATCTGTCTCTAATTTTCCTTTTTGATGGGGTCTTTGCCTGGTTTGGGGATCAAGGTATTATTGGCCTCATAGAACGAGTTTGGTAGCTTTCCTTCTGTATCTATTTTTTGAAATAGCTTTAGGAAAATAGGTATTATTTCTTCTTTGAATGTTTGGTAGAATTCCCCTGGAAAACAGTCCGGGCCTGGAGTTTTGTTTTTTGGAAAGTTTTTTTTATCACTGACTCAATCTCTTCATAATTAATTGGCCTATTTAAAAAATCAATTTCTTCCTGTTTCAGTCTTGGTAGTTTATAGGTTTCCAGGAAGGCCTCCATCTCTTCCAGATTGCTAAATTTATTGGCATAAAGCTGTTGATAAGTTTCTAATAATCCTTCCAATTTCATTGGTGTTGGTTGTTACTTCTCCCTTTTCATTCATAATTTTATTAATTGGGTCCTTTCTCTGTTCTTTTGTATAATCTTGCCTGTGGTCTGTCAATTTTATTAATTCTCTCAAAGAACCAGCTTCTAGTTCTGTTGATCGGCTCTACTGTACTCCTGGTTTCTAATTCATTGATTTCTGCTCTAATCTTGGTCAACTGCTTCCTCATGCATGGATTAGGCCTGTCCCTCTGTTGCTGTTCCAGCTTCCTGAGGTGAGAATATAAAAACTGCATTTTAGATTTTTCTATTCTTTTGAGTGAGGCTTGGATGGCTATGTATTTCCCCCTTAGGACTGCCTTTGCAGTATCCCATAGGTTTTGGACCATTGTGTTTTTATTCTCATTGATCTCCATAAATTGTTTAAATTGATTTTTTTATTTCCTGTTTTATCAAGTCATTCCTGAGCAGTAAGGTTCTTAGTCTCCAAGTGTTTGAATTTCTTCTCAATTTTTCCTTGTGGTTGAGTTCCAAATTCAGAGAGTTGTGGTCTGAAGATGCAGGGGATAATTTCAATCCTTTGGTATCGGTGGAGACCTGTTTTGTGTCCCAAACATGGTCTATTCTTGGGAATGTTCCATGGGCATTACAATAGAATGAGAATTCTTTGGTTATGGGGAGTAGTGTTCTATATATATCTATGAGATCCAACTCATCGTGTATGGCATTCAAAGCTCTTGTTTCTTTGCTGGTTTCTTGCTTAGGTGATCTGTCTATTGCTGATAGTGGAGCGTTGAGGTCCCCTACTATTAGCGTATTTTTATCTATATATTTCTTTATTCTGGTTAAGAGTTGGCTTGTGGATCTTGCTGCTCCCCTGTTGGGGGCACAAATATTTATAATTGTCATAGTCTCTTTTGGATACATCCTTAAAGAATACTATAGTGCCCTTAAGTGTCTCTAACTATAGCCTTCAGTTTAAAATCCAATGTGTCTAATATGAGAATTGGTACCCCAGCTTTCTTTTGAGGTCCATTGGCATGAAAGATGGTATTCCATCCCTTTACTTTCAGTCTGAATGTATCTCTAGGTTCAAAATGAGTCTCTTGTAGAAAGCAAATGGAGTCATGTCTTTTTATCCAATCTGCCACCCTATGGCGTTTAATGGGAGCATTTAGGCCATTTACATTGAGACTAAATATTGAGAGATAAGATTTTAATGATGCCATGTTGCCAGTAAAGTCTTTGTTTCTATCGATTGTGACTTTCTGTTCTGTATCACTCTTGGGACCTTTTTACTTTTATAGAACCCACCTTATATCTCCTATAGGGCTGGTTTCATGGTTACAATATTGGTCAATGACTGGCGATTCTGGAAGGTCTTTATTTCTCCCTCAATTCTGAATGACAGCCTTGCTGGATATAGGATCCTTGGCTGCATGTTTTTCTCTGAAAGAGCTTTAAAAATGCCCCCCAACCCTTTCTTTCATTCCAGGTCTGTGTAGATAGGTCTGCCGTAATTCTGATACCTTTGCTTTGGTACCTGAGAAATTTCTTTGCCCTGGCCGCTTTCAATACTGTATCCTTGGATCTAATATTTGCGAATTGCACTATGATGTGATGTGGCGTAGGTTTGTCCTCATTGAGCTTGGGAGGGGTCCTCTCTGCCTCTTGGACACGAATGTTTGTTCCCCTTGCTAGATTAGGAAGTTTTCAGTTACAATTATTCCAAATATCTCTTCTAGACCTCTGTTTTTCTCCACCCCCTCAGAGATGCCGATGATTCTGACATTGGAAAGTTTCATTGAGTCAGTAATCTCCCGTACATTCTTGAGAATGGATTTTTTAAAGTCCAGATTCTATTTTAGCTTTCTCTTCTCCTAACCCATCCTCCAATTCACTGATACGTTCTTTTGCCTCATTCACCCTGGCCGTCAGAGCCTCTAGTTTTGACTGCATGTGGCTCATAGAATTTTTAATTTCTGCCCGATTCACTCTCATTTCCACCCTTAGAGATTCTATATTCTCATTAACATTCTCGTTAATACTTTTTTCAAGTCTCCACATCATCTTGACCATTGTTACCCTGAATTCCTTTTCTGATCATTTGGTTATATGCATATCCATTAGTTCTGTGGCAGAGGCCAGAGACACATTGTCTTTTCTTTGCTGGGGTGGGATTTCTCCTTCTTGTCATTCTGATGAGGAGAGGTTGCAGGGTTGTCCAGAGCCCAATTCAATTACCAGGACCCAGGCCGTGAACCCTTGTGTTATAGGGATTTTAGGGATGTGGGCTTCTTGATTTTTCAGCCTGCCTTCTAGGGGATGGCCTGCTGTGCCAATACTCAGGCAACCCTGTTTGGGTAGTCTCCGTGTCCCCTGGGAGGGGGGATGGGGATGGGCACATTGTGAGTTGGTATTTTCAGGGTTTTGTTCTCTGGCGGCCTCCCCTGGCAGTTTGCTGTTCCTCCTCTGAGAGTCAGAGCAGCAGCGCCTGAATCTCATCCTCTGTCTCAGAACAGAGGGATCACAGACCATTCTCCACTGATGTTCTGGCAACTTTAACTCTGTTTCTGTTGGTGCTGCTCAACCCTGCAGCATCCTGGGATGTGCGCCCCACACCTGGTGTCCCAGCCCTCACTTCCAGGGCAGGCCTGTCTCTGTCATTTGTGTTTCTAACCCCTCTAGCCACCAGCCGCCAGCTGCCCCAGCACAGTCCATGAGCTCCCTGTCTCAGTCTGGTTCCAGTGAGCACACCGGAGCTCCGTTTCTGTCTGGTTGCACATATTCCCTGGCTCACGGTCTCAGTCTGCTCTCTTGTGGGTGCTAGTCTGCAAGTCTGCCTGCTCCCCCGTGCAGGTGGTTACCGCTTCCTGGCGCCCAAAGGCGGTGGCTCCCCCCTTCTATGTATCTTCCGATATCTGTGTGCAGTTTCACGTCTCCCCACTTTGTACCTCAGTACTCAGTGATGAAAATGTTTATTTGTAGAGATCCAGATGTATCTTCCTGCGTCTCAGGCTGATTCCGTGGATGTTCAGGTTGGTCTGGTACCTTACCAACTTGACTCAGGGGACATCCTGAAAAAGGGGTCCTCTGCTTCTCTGCCATCTTAACTCAGCAGCGGTGGTGAGGGAGGCAATGGCGGCCTTAGCATGGGGCCTGGGAGGTGCAGCAGACTGCAGAGGCGCCAAGGCTGCAGTGGGTGGGACTGCGGTGTGCACCATCTTGGAGTGCTCCCCCAAATCAGATTTTTCTATTGGTCTACTGACAAAGTCTTGGGTGGCACATATAATTTTCAGGGTAATGTTCTTTTAATCAATTTTCCCATAACAATACGTGTAGATCAGTTCATTTCCCTGATGTCAGTTTGGGTAACTCCATGCAACTTATGATTTCACAATATCCAGCATGTTAACTGAAGCTTTGTTGAGTTTAACAAAGTGTCACTGAATATTTGGCAGAACTAAAATGCTGCAGCAATTTTTAGACCTTTCAGCTCACACTAGCATACCCTCATCCCGATGACAATTGTTGGTGTGTGTTCTGCAAGTGCACCAAAGTTGCTAGATTCCTAAACAGTAATTTTAACCATCTGATTCATTTCAGAACACCTATCTAATATTCCTTAGAATACTGCTTATCTTTTCCTTGTCATATAAATTTGCCTTCTTTTTTTTTAAATAATCACCTTCTAAGCAAATTTCTTATGAGCTTTTCCTTTAGTTCTACAAAATTAAGTTGCTTCTAACTTCAGAGTATCTGGCACAGCTATAATCTTCTTTTAGCTCTCTAACTCACTCTGCTTCCAGCTGGAAAAGAGGCTGTGAATCATTCTTGATTCCTCTCTTTCTTGCACCTCTAGATTTTACTTTATAAATTCTCCACATTGCTATCCTCTAAGAATATTTCTAAATAATGTTTCCCATTTCCACTGTTGTGATTTCAATAGTCTCTTCCTGGGATCCCAATTTCAATTGTCTCTTCCTAAAACTATTCTCCACTGTACTGTCAGTGAACTTCTAAAAATGGATTTTGCATTTACTGCAGGAAACATTCCAAATTTTCTATCCTCACTCACCACCAAAACCTGCGTCTCTGCCCAAAGTGTCTTCAAAGTAATACCAATACCATAATATACTTTTAAAGGGTTTGCATATTTCCTGGGAAAATATGGCATCCTCTATTTAAGAATCTGATTCATGAGATCTATACTGTTGAGAAACTCCTAAGAAGCGAACAATCTCTCATAGATCTTCAAATTTTGTTCTTGAGTTAGAATGAGGAAAAGAAAAACATTCAGGTAGAGATGCTGGTACAAGGGAAGACCAAATCCTCATGCTTACAAGAAGGATACACTAAGGTAACAAATATGATCACTTTTATAATTTGTACTTATAATAAATATATTCACAATGAAATGCATTATTTTACTGATTAGTGTTATAAGTTAGTCTCTTTGTCTTGTATTATTTCAAGCTATTAGGAATTCAAAGATAACCTATAGCAAAGGACTATTACCTTTTCTGGAAACAAAGAATAAAGATTTTGATGATAAATGTCTTTTAAATCCACTGTATTTTGTGCTACAGTTGGGTTCCATTTTGTATGGTGTGCAAAAACACCTCTCACATTTACACAAAGTTTTTCTCTACAGAAAAATAGACTGGATTTTAATACTTGAAATGTATCTGCCAAGACAAAATTGGGCTTTTCTTCTTTAAGAAAGTCTATATCAAGATGAACATATGCATGATTTTTGATTTCTTATAATAGAGATTTCATTTAACATTAAAAGTTTTATTTATGTGGTTCTGTTATTAGTTTTCTTTGAATTTTATTTTTTGTTGTTCTATTCTTTGCATCTATATGCTAATATTTAAGTAAATTATTAACAGTAATTCCATAACAATAAGTGTAGGGAAGAAATAAAATTTCTGCCTGTGGATGCACATTATTTAGAGCATCTGAAGTACTAATATGAATTTAATGATCAAAAACTTGAATAAAATATGTTATAGCATTCTTGCATGTTTTATGCATTATAACATGCTTGGGAACTGAATTTTTATGAAATATATAAGATATATATGATAAAAAATATATAAGGATGATAAGGAGATATATATATGGATGATAAGGATGATAAGGAGATATATATATATATATATCTCAAAATGAATGAATGTGAATTTATGATTCTCAACCAGGGCAATTGGTGACTGGGGATGTCATTCTCTGAAGTTAAAAAAAAAAGTGTGAGGAATGGATATGTGATTTGGGGAGGTTGTTTTAGTAAATAATTTTTTAGGAAGTAGTGAGGTCACCTACAGAAAATGTACAAAATAAAAAAAGAAGAATTCTTAAAGTCCCCAGGACTGGTGACAAATTAGGGAGAAAAAGCAAACTAAAATCAAGTTTCAATAAAAGGGATCAAGACAAGTAACCAGAGAAAAAGAAAAATAGTATTCTGGAATTCAAGAGAAGTGCACTGTAAGAAAACAGTCCATATTTTTAAGTTGTATAGAAATATTAATTAATATAAGACCCAAAAATTTTTTTTCCATTAGGCTTTTAGGAAATTATGAAATTAGCAAAGTATGACATTGGTGAGAGCAGTTTAACTCTTGGATAAAGATTGAAGCCATATGGAAGCAGATGACAGGATTAGGATGATGGGTAAAATGAAGGAATATATGTAGAAAATAGTGTTTGGAGTAAATAAGGAACCAAAGAAATTTCTTGTTTTTTGTTTTGTTTGTTAGGTTTTGTTTTGATTTCATTTAAAAGTAAAGGTGAAAGACTTCCACTTCCAATGTGGAATGTAAGGAACTTGGAACCCATCACTCTTCACTGTCACAGGAAAAAAGCTGACCAAACTAAAAATCAACAATTGTTTTTAGCTCCAGTAGAAAATTTAGGTCACCCAGCAAACTACTGCCCCAGAGCTGGGGAGATGGACTGTTGGATTCAGAAAATCACAGCTTGTCAGAGGAGAAGCTCAAGAGAAAAAAAAAAAAAAAAAAAAAAAAAACCTCTGCAGGAACTAGCACCAGGATAGGAAAACTTAAAATATATTTGATGAAATTGTTGATGGCTAAGTGTGGACAAATTTAAGACTTAAGAATTTCTAGAGGAGGCCAGGCTCTGCCCCCCCCACCACATTCACACACACTCACACACTTTTGTGGGTTGTACCTCCAGGAGTCCTACCAGATCATCACACTGTAGATCTGAGAAAAATACCCTTTGTTTCCACTTCCTAGCAGAGTGAAAAGGAAAGTAGCTATTTTAAAATACATAACATAAATGAAAAATGTCTTTAATGGATTCATCATTAGATAAGACATGGCCAAAGAAAGTGTAAGTAAACTTGAAGAAATATCAGTAAAAACTTCCAAAACTGAAATGAAAGGAAAAAAAATAACTAGATGGAATAAAATAGCCAAAAAATGTGGGACACTTAAAAAAGGTGTAACATACATGTAATGAGCCTGCTAGACAGAGAAGAAAAATAAAGAACTATAACAAAATTGAATGAAAAATTTCCAGAATTAGTTATAAACAGCAAACCATAGATCCAGGAAGCTCAGAGAATATCAAGCAGAAAAAAATGTTAAAAACATCTAATTTAGGTCTGATGGTTAACGTTATGTGTCAATTTGACTAGCCTACAGAGCCCAGTTGTTCAATGAAACACTAGTATGGATATTTCTGCGAAGGTATTTTTTTAACACAATCAAAATTTAAATCAATAGACTTAGAGTATAGCAGATTACTCTGCTTATAGTGAGTGGGCTTCATCAAATCAGTTGAAAGCTTTAAGAGAAAAGACTGAGGTATCCCACAAAGACGGAATTCTCCTCAAGACTGCAATGAAGATGAGATATCAAAGTGAAACAATGAAACATCAACTTCTGCCTGAATTTCCAGCCTCCAGCCTGTGCTACAGATTTTGAAGTTTTTAACCCCCAACAATTGCATGAGGAAATCCTTATTCTTTAAAATATTAAAATAAATCTCTTTCCCTCTCTCTCTTTCTCTCTCTCTGTGTGTGTGATATATTCAAACTGTGGAAAATCTATGACAAGGAGAAAATCTAGAGGTCAGAAAAAAGAAAAAACCTTACCTTTAGAGGAACAAGGATAAAAATTATATGGAACTTTTCTTCAGAAACCATATAAAGAAGACAGTGGCCAAAATACATAAAGTGTTGGAAGAAATAAACCATCAAACTAGAATTTTGTATTCAGTGATATTATCTTCCATAAATGAAAGAGAATTAAAGACTTTCTTAGACCAAAAAGATTTTTTTGAGGGAATTGTCTGCCAGTAGATTTGCCTTGCAAGAAGTGTTAAAAGAAGTTTCTCAGAAAGGAGTTAAATAAGTCAGAAACTCAGATCTACCTAAAGAAAAGAAGAGAGAGGAGGTGTAAAATCTTATTTATGCCAATGAGCATAAAATAAGATCTTTATGTTTATTCTTGATGTAACAAATAATATTTTGTTCAAAATAATAATAGCAGCAATTTATTCAGTAATTATCACTAATGAGTAAGTGAAATGAAACAATCAATAAGAGGCAGAAGTAAAGACTTAGTAACACTCTTTTATAAGAGTATTATTTGCACCACCTGTGAAGTGCTATAGTGTTATTTGAAAGAGAACTTGGATCAATTGTAAATACATAATGCAAATTTAAGGGCAGCCACTAAAAAGAGAAAGTATAATTGGTAGGCTAAGAGAGGAGAAAAATAGACTTAGATGAATGCTTCATTAAAACGAAAGAATGCATAAAAATAATGGAAGACAAAAAAAGAAAAATGAGTAGAAAACAGTAAAAAGTAAAGTAGATATTATTCCAACTATACAAAAATCATTTTAAATATTAATGGTCTAAATATACCAATTAAAAGATAGGGACTACCAGAGTAGATTAAAAACAAAAAGAAAAAAACACATGACCCAACTATATGTTGTCTACAAGAAACCTGTGGTTAATATAAAGACATGAGTATATTAAAAGTAAATGGATGGAGGAAAAGATACCATTCAAATACTAATCAAAGGAAACTGGATTAGCCATATTAATTTCAGAAAAAGGAAAGCTTAGAGCAAAGGAAATTATCAGGGATAAAGAGGGGCATTGCATAATAGTAAAGGGAACCATTTTCCAAAATACATGAAAATCCTGTGTGTGTGTGTGTTCTTTGATGAGGTGTCTGCTCAATCATTTGCCCATTATTTAATTGGGTTGTTTGTTTTCTTATTTTATTTATTTATTTTTAAAGATTTTATTTTTATTTATTTGAGAGGGAGAGAGAGAGAGAGAAACAGCATGAGAGGGGAGAGGGTCAGAGGGAGAAGCAGGTTCCCCACTGAGCCAGGAGCCCAATGCAGGACTCAATCCCAGGACCCTGGGATCATGACCTGAACTGAAGGCAGACACTTAACCAGCTGAGCCACCCAGGCACCCTCTTATTTTTAATGTTAAGATTTCTTTGTATATTTGGGATACTAGTACTTTATCAGTTATCTGTTTTACAAAAATATTACTCAAGTCTTTGGCTTGTCTTTTTATTCTTTTAATAGTGCCTTAATGGAGCAGGAGTTTTTAATGTAAATGAAGTCTAACTTGTACATTATTTAATAATAATATTTTTTATTATATTATGTTAGTCACCATACAGTACATCCCTAGTTTCTGATGTAAAGTTCCCTGATTCATTAGTTGCGTGTAACACACAGTGCAACATGCAATATGTGCCCTCCTTACTACCCATCACCAGTCTATCCCATTCCCCCATCCCCCTTCCCTCTGAAGCCCTCAGTTTGTTTCTCAGAGTCCATAGTCTCTCATGTTTCATTCCCCCTTCTGATTACCCCCCTTCTTTATCCCTTTCTTCTCCTACCGATCTTCCTACTTCTTATGTTCCATAGATGAGAGAAACCATATGATAATTGTCTTTCTCTGCTTGAGTTATTTTACTAGCATTATTTCCTCCAGTCCTGTCCGTGTTGCAGCAAATGTTGAGAAATCATTCTTTTTGGTAGCTGAGTAATATTCCATTGTATATGTGGCCCACATCTTCTTAATCCAGTCATCTGTTAAAGGGCATCTTGGCTCCTTCCATGATTTAGCTATTGTGGGCAATGCTGCTATGAACATTGGGGTGCCTATGGCTCTTCTCTTCACTACGTCTGTATCTTTGGGGTAACTACTCAGTAGTGCAATGGCTGGGTCATAGGGTAGCTCAATTTTAAACTTTTTAAGGGACCTCCACACTGTTTTCCAGAGTGGCTGTACCAATTTGCATTCCCACCAACAATGTATTAGGGCTAACTTGTACATTTTTTTCATTAGTAGTGCTTTCAGTGTTATACTTAAAAAGTCATCACAAAAGCCAAAAGCACCAATTTTCTTCTATGTTATCTTCTAGAAGTTTTATAAATTTACATTTTACTTTAAGGTCTGTTATTCATTTTGAGTTTAATTTTTGTAAAGGGTGTAAAGCCTATGTTTATATTAATTATTTTGCATGTGGATGCCAGTTGTTTCAGCACCATTCATTGAGAAGACTGTCCTTTCTCTCTTGAATTGCCTTTGCTTCTTTGTTGAATAAGAATAGTGAAAGAGAGCATCCTTGCCTTGTTTCTGTTGTTGCTAAGGAAGCATGTAGTTTCTCACCATTAAGAATGATGTTATTTGTAGATTTTTGTTGATGTCCTTAATCCAGTTCAGGAGGTTTCCTTCTATTCCTATTTTGATGAAAGTTTTTATAGCCAGTAGGTCAAATGCATTTTCTGCATCTATTGTTATAATCAAAATATTTTTTTTCTTTAGCCTGTTGATGTGATGGATTATATTAATTACTTTTTGAATGATGAACCAGCCTTACATACCTGGAATAAATTCTACTTGGTCATGGTGTATAATTTTTTTATACATTGTTGAATTTGAATTGCTAATATTTTGTTGTACATCTATGTCATGATAGATATTGATCTGTAATTTTCCTTTCTTATAATGATTTGTCTTTTTGTAATTAGGGTAATGCAGGTCTTATAGAATGAGTTAGGAAGTATTCCCTTTGCTTTTACTTTATGTGAGAGATTGTGGGAAATTGGTATAATTTGTTCCCAAAATAGATGATAACTTTCAGCCAACATTCTATGAGTCCATATACTTAGTATCAGGTTTCAATCAGCTATACAACAATCACAAACACAAACGATCAGGGTATGTTTACTAGATGACAGCCACGGTACCAATCAAATTTCATAATTATTTTCCCCCTCTTAAACCTCATCATAGTTCTATGAAGTTTAAACTTTTACTGTCCTCCATTTTACAGATAATGAAATTAAGACATGACTTAAAAATTATATCTGAAGATGACAAATGTGATTTAAGAGACATAAATGATGTAAGTCATACAGCTGTGTTTGACACCATGCAACCAATATAATAATGAAGAATATAGGAAAAAACACTTTTCTCTTGGTTATGAGAAATCTATTCATGGCACAGGTACTAAGGTACTATTATTACTACTACCCCTTCAGTGCAATACTCTTTTCTCAAGGCATCAAATTGCAATTAAAAAATCTGTTCCTGGCGGGCCTGGCTGGGCTCAGTTGGTAGAGCATGCAACTCTTGATCTTGGGGTTGTAAGTTCCAGCCTCACATTGGGTTAGAGATTACTTAAAAACAAAATCTTTAAAGATTAAAGAAAATTTGCTCCTTTAAAAAATTTTTTTCTATAGTCCACATTATTCTAGTGGTTGCAACACAAGCAGGACTGAATTGTGTTTAGTTTGCTGGAAACACCAAGCATTTCATATTACCATTTTCTCCCTAAGTTCTTTCTGTTGCCCCAATCTTTCTCCTGTTGCCTAAATGGCAGAGTCTTATTTCTATAATTTAACAGTTTTCTAGTTTCTTTTTCTGTGGGAAATTTTTGCTGACTATCCATCCATTTCAAGCAAAGTTAAAACTCTCCTCCTCCAAATTACTTCACTAATTTGTGTCTACATTTTATTTCTGTGTATGTTACATACTTATAATTTTTTATAATTGTCTTACTTTCCTGTTATGCACATTTTCTTGGGATGTAAAATCACGATCTAGTTGTGATCCCTGGTATCTGTATAAATTATAGCAAACACAGTAAATATTAGACAAATCATTTACTTCCTTGAACATATGGTTTCCTAGTGAAAAGTAGAATCAGAGGAAAGAATTTTAAGAAGATTTTTTCAAAGTGTGGTTCCAGAATCACCAGCCCCAGAAATAGCTGATATATTTGTAAAATGTACAGATTCATGTGTCACCTGACATGCTTTCTATAACAAGGTCCCTTTGTGTGGAGAAAATCCATTTTTGTCAAGCTCCCCAATGATTCTTGTGCATTCTATTTGTAGTTTGATTCCTGCCTAAATCATCAAACATGTTCTCTTACAAGCTACATCAAGCACTAGACTATTAATAGCTTGGATGTTAGTATAGTGTCTTATATCCTTTCTGTGTCATTTCCTCACACAGTTTGAGCCATTTCTTAAGTGTCTTCCTTCAGCATTTGCACCATCCCTCAGATACTTTATCACCTTTTTTAGAAACCTCACTTTTACAAATACTGTTCTATGCTTGAGCCTCCCTCAAATATTTTTACTGCTATTTAAAAATAACTCAGAAATATTGTACACCTGAAACTAATATTACACTGTATGTTAACTAACTGGAATTTAAATGAAAACTTTAAAAAATAACTCCAAATGATTGTATAGCTTTTGTGACTCAAACAGACACCAATGAGAGGTGTAATGGGGAAAGTTAACTCCCTTAGCTGAACCAAGTACATTAAAGACTAGGTCAGTATGGAGGAAGGGTACCTTTTGTAATTTTTTCATCCGGATGAACAATTTTTCTGTCCAGATGTGGATATTTTTGTTATTTACCTACAGGCTTTGTGTGTGCTTGCTCAGACCTGGTTATCATTTATTGACATCTAGTGTCAGTTATTGTTGCTAAAGTCTGTATTTTCTTCTTTAATCCTCAGAATAACCTTAACATATCAGTTGCCTTTCTTAAGGTAGGACAACAGCAGTAACAAAGCAAAATAAAACAAAACAACAAAACAAAACAAAACAAAAAAAGCAATTCAAACAGAATAGAAATGTGTTTCTTGCTCTTGTAAACAGATCAAAGTGATTCAAATTCCTGTCCACAGAGTAGATGTTGAACATGTAGGTGGCTGTTCACACAGGTATTCAGAGATGAATGTTAATGAAGAGTCTGCCATATATACATTATAAATGGATTTCAAGTTTACCCTGAATGATGACATCCAGCCCATAGATGAAAAAAAGCATGAAGGATTGTCTGTGGGTTTTTGGTGTGTGTGTGTGACTCAGTTTTATACATATTGCACATCATTTTAGTTCACTGTCCATTGACTAGAACTCAACTCAGTGTTATATGTAACTCCAAGAAAGTTTGAAAAATGGTATAGTTTTGTTTACAGGAGGAAGAAATAGGGTTCACTAGTATCTGACAGTCTCTGCCTCATAGGTAGGATTCTTTTGGCAACTGAGTCAACAGAGGCTTACTAAGTCTAAGAAATTGGATTATCCTTATATATTTAGCACGTTTTGAAATTGGGCTTTGATGACCCTTCTGACTTCCAAAGCCAGAGCTTTGACAGATGCTTCAAGATTTAACTTTAAAAAATACCCTGTGAAGACTTCCCTGAATTAATTAATTTATAGAAGTCATGCAATATACCAGACACTGGGAAAAGGCCTATCAACTCTTTGTGGAAGTTAAACAGAAATCATCAATGTACTTTAGTACCATATGCCTCTTCGATGTTCTAATTCAGTATATTATCTGGAGGTAGTCCCAATCATGCCAGAATATTAATAAAATAAATTTTATTTAAATTTTCTTATGGGGGAAAATTAATCACCAAATAGCCACCAATGATACATTGATAACTAAATACATTGGCAATTAAAATATTTTATCATGAAAAAAGTGAAAAATTGCTCTTTTAGCTGGCTCAAACAATTATTGGCAGAATCATATAATTGCTTTAAAAAACATGATATGGTTTGGGACATGCAGATAAATATTTTGCTTTCATTTCTTTTAAAAATGATTCAAGATTTTTATTTTTTTGTAAATATATTCTTATGCATACATATATGCATATATGCATAAAAATTCATTTATATATTTGTGTGCATATATACTTTTTATTTATTTGTGTGTGAGTATATGTCTGTGCGTGTGTGTGTGTGCGTGTGTGTGTGTGTATGCTTTTTCATAAATTTTGCCATCTCACTCCAGGAATAATGGTGCAATAGAGTTGAAAATTCTAATTTTGGAGTAAAAGTGACGTTGACATTTTCATTGTTTTATATGATATATTGGGCTAGACTGGAAATTGGGCTACCTGTGCTGTATTAAAAACTCTGTAATAACTAGTAACAGTTCTCTCTGTTATTCTGAACTCAAGTTTTTTCATTGCTATAGGAAATATCTGCTCTAGAGATAAGCAAATTTACTTGAAGTTTAGTCTGGGTCGAATAATTTTAGTTTGTTTTTGATTGTAACCAACGTTTTTGGTAATTTCTCTTATTTAATTTTTCTTGTTTTAAACTATTGTCTTATCATAGAGGGTTTGGATATTTTAAAACATTTTATAATATATGCTTTTATAGTTTTGCTGCCCACACTTTGGGGAATACTGAACATATATGTATTATTGACAAAGGAATGTATAATGCATTTGGATAATAATCTTGAGAATATCATTTTTCATTCCACTGGTGGCATTGTATAACACTGTAGAAAATAGAATATTTAATTTGAGATAATCATAAGTGGTTTTAATACTAATTGATCTTTAGTAAGTTAAGTAGACTCTCTGAGCTTCAGCTTTCTTACCTACAGAAAATAGTAGCACCATCTTAAGAATTTGTTGATACTTAAATGTGTGAATGGCTTTTATTGACTAGACTGAATACACTCTTTTATAGTACATACTGTGCACTATATATAGCATACACTGAAAGTTGTTTTTGTAATATATTTTTATTATTTATCACAGTTTAGACTTATAGAAGGTTACAAAGATGATACAGAAAGTTCCCATATATTCCTCACCTAGTTCCCCCATTGTATCTCATAGTGGTATGATACATTAGTTACAATTAATGAACCAATGATGATAAAGTATTATTAACCAATATAATTTTTCTCTTTTAGTGTCCTACCCACAATGCTGCATTACATTTACTTACCACACTTCTTTATTTATTTATTTTTTTTTATTTTGGAGAGATTCTATTTAAATACCAAGAAAGTTGGATTTGGGACCCATGCCCATTATCCTTCCAAGGAGACAGCTGTGTTATTCACCTCTATAAGCAAAGAAAAATCATTTTCCTCATCTCTCATCTGTAGAATATTCACTGCTCAGGAACACTGTGTGCCATATATTACACTTCTTTAGGCTTCACTTATCTGTGACAGTTTCTCTGACTTCCTTTGATTTTAATGACCTTGACGGTTTTAAAGAGTAAGGGTCAGATATTCTAAGAATATCTGTCAACTGATATTTATCTGATGCTCTTTTTAGTTTTATGATTAGACTGTGTTATGTTTGGGGAGGAAGAACACAAAGATAGACTACTATTTTCATCACACACGGATGAAGTAGTGTTTTTCAGATTTCTACACTATAATCTTTTCCCTTTTGACCATTTTTCATGCTGGAGAAGTGAGTATGCATCAGCTTCTTAAGGGTGGAAATCCATACAAATTATTTGGGATTGTTCTACACAGGACATTTGTCCCTTCTTCCCATTTACTTATTAATTCAATGATTTGTTTATCTAAGTATGGACTCATCAGTATTTGTTCTATACTTTGGGTTATAATCCAGTGCTTATGTATTTATTTATATTGGCATACTTCATCATTGTTGGTTGTTGCCTTCTTGTTTTTTGTTTGTTTTGGCTTTAGAGATACAGCAGGCTCATGTTGTATATTTCCTGTCCTAGTCCTAGAATCAACCATTTCTCCAATTGCACTGGTGACTTTTATTAGGGATTATTATTAAACACCAAGATTTGGGCAAAAAGTATGTTTGTTACTGTGGAGCACTGTTTCTAGGTTCTATCTGCTGAAAATAAGAGTATGTGTACGTGAAAACCAGCGTATATACACCTACCTATACATATTTCTATGTGTATCCATCTGTATCTGTATATGTGTAGTAAGCTAAATATGAGTTCGTACTGATGCTTCCAGATTTTATGCATTATGACATGGATTATTCGTTTCTCTCTTTCCTTATCTGCAAATTCTCACTTCAACTGTGAAAACTCTGCCTCCCATGCTCCACCATCCATTTACTTAATTGTTCAGTTCCAGAATATATGCACAACACCAAAAGAATCCTAAATCTGTACCCTCTTGGGAAACATTTATTAAATACAGTGCTTATGTAAGTTTCTTTTTTCTTTATTTTTACAGACTCCACTCATTTTCAAAGTTATTTAGGTCAGCACTTTTTCCTACACTCCCTTTAGTGAGGCTGTTCAATATACTTTTAATATGGTTATTATTTTATCACTTTCTGCATTCCATCCTAGAATAGATACTTTCTATATGTACATTAAGGTTCATGCTGCAAAGTTCTGTGTGTACTGAAAAATTCACAGTGTCATGCATCCACAAGTGCAGTATCATAGAGAATCATCTGATTGCTATAAAAAAATCCCTTCTGCTTTGAGCATTCACCCTTCTCCCCAACATTAAACACCTGGTGACCACTGATTATTTTACATCTCCATAACATTGCCTTCTGGGAGTTATTTTTTTAAACAAATTCCTGCTATAAAACTCTCTTTGCATAATTCATCTATTTCATTAGAAATAGATGACAACTTTGATGTCATGTACATGTACTGTAGCACTGATAAAAGACAGGCCAACAAGATGTGCACGTATTTTCAAAGGCAAAACAAAAGAAGCTCAGTGGTGTATTCACAGAGCAACATAAAATCTAGCTTGTAATAGAACCAAGTGTATATTCTAGCTTCCTAAATTTATATACATAATATTTAAAAATATGATATAATATATAAAATATAGTTTTAGATTCTCCCCTAAATTTTTATGTCAGAAAACAAAGTGAAATATGTTAAGAACGTAAGAAATGTAATAGATTTTAGTTCACCCTACTGTTTTTTATAATAATATTTTTTATTATGTTAGTCACCATACAGTACATCCCTGGTTTTTGATGTAAAGCTCTATGATTCATTAGTTGCGTGTAACACCCAGTGCACCATGTAATATGTACCCTCCTTACTACCCATCACCAGTCTATCCCATTCCCCTCTCCCCCCGAAGCCCTCAGTTTGTTTCTCAGAGTCCATAGTCTCTCATGCTTCATTCCCCCTTTGGGAGGAGATAATGCTAAATGAAATAAGTCAAGCAGAGAAAGACAATTATCATATGGTTTCTCTCATCTATGGAACATAAGAACTAGGAAGATCGGTAGGAGAAGAAAGGGATAAAGAAAGGGGGGGTAATCAGAAGTTTACCCTACTGTTGAAGGAACTACATAATTTATTATGTTCCAGAAATAGATCTGATTTTAAGGAAGACAAGGTGAAAAATACACTTTATTAAAAATAAATCCATAACCTATGATGAGAAAATGCACCATAGCTGCATTGACATTCCTTACTGAATTTAGCAGCATTGTTCTAAAAAGATGTATATAGAACCATTAATAAACTATGTTAAAATAAATAAGTAAAATAATCTTAATTACAGCTAACCTCTATTGACCACTTCCTGAGAGTTATGGCTTATGTAAATGTTTTGGTCCTCCAAACTTAACCAATAAAAACAGTCAAATAAGTGAACAAACATGAAATAGGTACAAGCATTTTCCTACCATATGATGTGAAACCTAGTATCAGGCTTAATAACTACCTTTCCTAAAGTCACGTATCTAACAAACCCAAACACTTATTTCAGGGTCTTTATTCTTAAACCACCTTAGTATTTTTTTTTTGCTTCCATGTGATTACTTTTTCATTTTATATTTTAATATCTTTGGTGACAATTTCAATATGTCCAGTGTTGTCTGGTAATTCTTATGATTATCAATATTTGCAAGTATTGTTGCTATGTTACAATGTATGAATTTTGACTAATCTTTTCTCAATCTAAGCTATTTTTTATATAATTAAAAGAGCAAAAAGGACTTTCAAATTAATAATTTGTTTTCTTTTGAAGATCCAAGGAAATAATTAAGTTTTATACCATTCATTAAAATCCCTGTTTGCGCTGAACCAATATTATGTGTATTATAAGGGGATATTCATTTTAAGGCAAAAAAATGTTATTATGCTACTTCTATAGCCAATTTTGAATACAAAAAAGTCTATCATTGTTTTGATTAATGCTTTAATTTATCCATTGTAATATATACAAATATATTTTTCTGACAGTCAAGTAATTGATAATCCTCTACTTTTCTAGACTGTAATGGAAGACATCCAAAGATGAACCATAATTAGAAGTGTATATTGAACCAAAGAGATTACTACATTTTGGATGATAAATCACCTCATTTGGGAAAATGGTACCAATCAATTAAAATAGCTCCTAAGAGAGAATCCCTAAGAAAAAGACATAATTCATATTTCTAAGACCTTGATAAATTTTTTTAAACAGGAAATGTTGTAATGCCAGATGGATACAAAGTGATACTAATACTATAAAGATAAAATGAAAGAAGAGTATTAGTAGTAATGGAGAAAAGGATAATTAAGTCATTTTAATTTAGAAATTATATCCATTGGGTAATAAACTAATATAACTTAAAAAGAGATGGCTCCAAATGCTTGCTATTAACTTGAAAATGATTTAATAAATCTTTTAATTCATAGATTCATAATCAATCTAAGAATATCAATGAGTCCAATCTTGCTGCTATCAGTAATGCTGGACATTGTTGAGATCCTGCTGCTTATCATCATAAGTGGGTCCAAAAAATTCCTATATCAGTGAAACTAGTACATCCAAAGTTGCCGTTTAATGATTTTACAGTATATTTATAGAGAGTTCCACATTTTGGGGGTTATGCTGTAATGGATTTAGAATGTTGTTATATGTTATTTTAATTTTATAATAAATATCTAATGAACAATTTAAGAAAATTAAATAATATATAATTCTTTAATTACTAGTGTGCTAGATATTCACTGTTTGACATATCCCTTCCCACCTAGCTCCCAGACACAGTTTTCTGCCCACATTCACCCTGTTTGGTACTCAGAAAGATTAATCCCCGCTGGCTGCATCTCCTTCCCCCAACCCACCCCAATACTGCTGAGGACTTCTGGACAGGTTAGGACAATGGGAGGCAAAAAACAGAAAGAAGAAAGAAAGAAAAAAAGAAAGGAGAAAAAGAAAGAAAGAAAGAAAAAGAAAAAGAAAGAAAGAAAGAAGAAAAGGAAGGGAGGAAGAAGGAGGAGGAGAGGGAGAAGAGGAGAAGCAGAGGAAGAAGAAGGGGGAGGAGGAGGAAGGCAAAACTGCCAGAAGCTGGAGTAATTCTTGTGCACTCCTTTTGTGTCATGTCTCTCTCAGTACATATTTCCATCTTTGTGTTGCCATTAGTCACTGGGCTCCAGTAAAAATATTTACTATCCCTGTCTCTTCAGCAAAAGGGCTATGATAGTTTCCCACTGTAGTAGTTTTCTGGCATATTCTCATTCCTTGTTTTTATCCCTGAAAATGTATTCCCAGACTTTTGTAGAAAGTGTCTCCATGAAGACTTTTTATTTGAAATGTTTGGGGTTAATTCCAATTCCTGTCAAAAACTCAGTCTAAAATATCTAGAAATAACAACTTTTGAAACTTTGGTGAATCTTCTCTGCATACCTACACTATAACACTACCTATCCAACTGTACATAGCGGAATCATCTGTTCTGCATTTTTTCTTTTTTTTAATTTTAATTCCAGTATAGTTAATATACAATGCTGTATTAGTTTATTTTCAGATATACAATATAGTGATTCAACAGTTTTATATATTATTCGGGGCTCATGATGATAAGTATACTCTTAATCCCCTTCACCTACTTCACCCAACCCCTCACCCACCTCCCCTCTGGTAATCATCAGTTTGTTCTCTGTAGCTAAGTCTGTTTTGGGGTTTGTCTCTTTTTTGCTCCGTTCCTTTGTTTTGTTTCTTAAATTCTACATATGAGTGAAATCATATGGTATTTGTTTTTCTCTAACTGACTTATTTCACTTAGCATAATACTCTCTAGCTCCATCCACACTGTTGTAAATGGCAAGATTTCATTTTCTTTTTACATGGTTGTGTAAGATTTCATTGTGTGTGTGTGTGTGTGTGTGTGTATATATATATACATATATATATACATATATATATATATATATATATATA
>NC_048225.1:106652762-106708151 GCF_002007445.2 Ailuropoda melanoleuca
AAATAATAATAATAATAATAATAATAATAATAATAATAATAATGAAAAGGGAAACTAAGCTATATTTTTCCACTCATTTTCAAGTATTTCATACCATTACTAATGGTATATCTTATATTACACAATTTTATAATTAAATCTGTTCAATAAATCATATTTTAATGTTTTTGATTTATATTGTATATTTTGAAAAATGTCTGAACACAAAATTATAATGTTTTTGTCTACCCATTGTACTTCTAGTTATTTATTTTTTATTTTTGTTATGGTGTAAATACTCTTTATATAAAATATATTTTTATATGGGTCGTAAAGGAAAGATGTCATTTTCATGTCACTTTATTCTGCTTATTCGTTGTTTCAGTGATTTGAAATGCAATTTACAATTTTCATATGAACTTGAGTCTATATCTGTGCTGTCTATCTCAGTATCATAATCTGACAGATTTTACAAAATGTATATAATCAAATCCTTTGGTTTATTGGAAATTTTTTCTTAATTTACAGTAAGCATGTTAAGTGGTTATTTTGTTGACTATATTTTGTTTACCACTTTGTCACAGAAAATTAATAAATATGTACAATGGTTTCTCATTATCAGTTTCTGATTACTATTCCCTTAGGGATTCTTGGTAAATTTCTTCATTTCTACTTCTTTGTATCTTTGTTTCTCTATTCTTATGAATTTTTACATTCTTTTTCTATCTACTTCTTTAAAAACAATTTCTAATCTTGCCTTTCCTGTAGGAACTATATCCAGGAAAATCAATAGCTGATAAAGACAGGTCCTTCTTTATAGAATTTGTGTTAATGGAATTGGAAATTCCCATTTGCAACCTCTAATGAGACAATGGGTCATCAATTGATCAAGTGATGCACAATTTTTAGGTGAAATATTAACAAAGAATATTATAATGGAGAGATCCACTGACCCCATTGTTCAATCTTAACATCACTGAAAGTGGGACCCCAAATACCATGTACCTAATGATATGATGCAATAAGAAGGATACAGCATCATCTATGAATGTTTTTCACTTAAAAAACAAAACAAACCAAACCTGAACTTGAATCAAACCTCTAGCTTTAACTTCCAGTTTTTAGGAAATGTGGAGGATAGAAAAACAAGTTCAGTAATACCTTGAAGAAGCAATCAGCCAAATTTGGAATATAGGACATTTTAGAGAACAAATGACCCAGTTTTACTAACTGTGCTGGGAAAAAGGATGAGTGTGAAGAAAGGAAGTGAGGAGCATTATAAAATAAAACATAACAACCAAATGCAATTTGTGGACCTTGTTTAGATGTTGAATAGAACAACCGATTTTAAACTGTCAACTTTGAGACAATCCAGTAAATTTAAATATATTTACATTATTTGATGGTAATAATAAATCCTTGTCAATTTTTTTTAGGTTTAATTTTGGCATACTGGTTAAAAATTGGGATGGGGGAGGGGAGTTAAGATGGCGGAGGAGTAGGGGACCCCATTTTCAGCCGGGCCCCTGAGGCGAGTTGGATATCCATGGAATCAGCCTGAGATACAGGAAGATACATCTGCATCTCTACAAATGAAACGGGGAGCCGTGAAACTGCACACAGACATCAGAAGATAAATGGAAGAGGGAGGGAGATGCCGTGTTCAGTCTCCAGGAAATGGTAGCCACCTGCACAGGGGAGCGGGCGGACTCCCAGACTGGCACCCACAAGAGAGCAGACTGAGATTGTGAGCTGGGGGATTGCATGCGACCAGACTGAAACAGAGCTCCGGTGTGCTCCCTGGAACCAGATTGAGACAGGGAGCTCCAGGACCACACGAGGGTGGCTGGCAGCTGGCGGCTGGCAGTGTTAGAAACACAAAGGACAGATACGTGCCAGCCCTGGATGTGAGGGCTGGGATGCCGGGTGTGGGGCGCACATCCCAGGATGCTGCAGGGTTGAGCAGCACCAACAGAATCAGAGTTAAAGTGGCCAGAACACCAGTGGAGAAATGTCCGTGATCCCTCTGTTCTGAGAAAGAGGCTGAGATTTGGCCACTGCTGCTCTAACTCTCAGAAGAGGAACAGCAAACCACCAGAGAAAGCTGCCAGAGAACAAAACCCTGGAAATACCAGCTCACAGTATGCCCATCCCCATCCCCCTTCACAGGAGACACGGAGACTCTACCCAAACACGGTTGCCTATGTATCAGAGCGACAGGCCCCTCCCCCAGAAGGCAGGCTGAAAAATCAAGAGGCCCACATCCCTAAGGTCCCTATAAAACAAGGGTGCATGGCCTGGGTCCTAGTCAATAATTTTGGCTCTGGATCACCCCACAATCTCTCCTCATCAGAATGACGAGAAGGAGAAATCCCCCCCAGCAAAGAAAAGACAATGAGTCTGTGGCCTCTGCCACAGAACTAATGGATATGTATATAACCAAATGATCAGAAATGGAATTCAGAGTAACAATGGTGAAGATGATGTGTAGACTTGAAAAAAGTATTAACGAAAATGTTAATGAGAATATAGAATCTCTAAGGATGGAAATGAGAGTGAATCAGGCAGAAATTAAAAATTATATGAGCCAAATGCAGTCAAAACTAGATGCTCTGACGGCCAGGGTGAATGAGGCAGAAGAACGTATCAGCGAATTGGAGGATGGGTTAGTAGAAGAGAAAGCTAGAATAGAATCAGGACTCAAAAAAATCCACGCACAGGACCATAGGTTACCAGAGATTNGCCCACGAATGTAGATTACGGGAGATTACTGACTCTATGAAACGATCCAATGTCAGAATCATCGGCATCCCTGAAGGGGTGGAGAAAAACAGAGGTCTAGAAGAGATATTTGAACAAATTGTAGCTGAAAACTTCCCTAATCTAGCAAGGGAAACAAACATTCATGTCCAAGAGGCAGAGAGGACCCCTCCCAAGCTTAATCACAACAAACCTACACCACGTCACGTCGTAGTGCAATTCGCAAATATTAGATCCAAGGATACAGTATTGAAAGAGACGAGGGCAAAGAAATTTCTCATGTACCAAGGCAAAGGTATCAGAATTGCATCAGACCTGTCTACACAGACCTGGAATGAGAGAAAGGGTTGGGGGGCATTGTTAAAGTTCTTTCAGAGAAAAAATGCAGCCAAGGATCCTTTATCCAGCAAGGCTGTCATTCAGAATTGATGGGTGATAAAGACCTTCCAGAATCGCCAGTCATTGACCAATTTCATAACCATAAAAGCAGCCGTACAGGAGATATTAAGGGGGGTTCTATAGGGGTAAAAAGGCCCCAAGAGTGATACAGAACAGAAAGTCACAATCGATAGAAACAAAGACTTTACTGGCAACATGGCATCATTAAAATCATATCTCTCAATAATCAGTCTCAATTTAAATGGCCTAAATGCTCCCATATAATGCCACAGGGTTGCAGATTGGATAAGAAGACATGATTAATCCATGTGCTGTCTACAAGATACTCATTTTGAACCTAAAGATACATTCAGACTGAAAGTAAAGGGATGGAATACCACCTTTCACGCCAGTGGACCTCAAAAGAAAGCTGGGGTAGCATTTCTCATATCAGGCAGATTGGATTTAAACTAAAGACTATAGTTAGAGACACAGAAGGCACTATATTATTCTTAAAGGATGTATTCAACAAGTGGATATGACAATTATAAATACTTATGCCCCCAACAGGGGAGTAGCAAGATATACAAGCCAACTCTTAACCACAACAAGGAGACATATATAAAAATACGCTAATAGTAGGGGACCTCAACACTCCACTATCAGCAATAGATCACCTAAGCAAGAAATCAGCAAAAAAACAAGAGTTTTGAATACCATACTTGACGAGTTGGACCTCATAAATATATATACAACACTACACCCCAGAACCAAAGAATACTCATTCTATTCTAATGCCCAACTACATAGCCATCCAAGCCTCACTCAAAAGAATAGAAAATCTAAAATGCAGTTTTTATATTCTCACCTCAAGAAGCTGGAACAGCAACAGAGGAACAGGCCTAATCCTTGCACGAGGAAGCAGTTGGCCAATATTAGAGCAAAAGTCAATGAATTAGAAACCAGGATCACAGTAGAGCAAATCAACAGAACTAGAAGCTGGTTCTTTGAGAGAATTAATAAAATTGACAGACCAATGGCAAGACTTATCCAAAAGAATAGATAAAAGACCTAAATTAACAAAATTATGAATGAAAAAGGAGAGGTCACGACCAACACCAAGGAAATTGGAAGGATTATTAGAAACTATTATCAACAGCTTATGCCAATAAATTTAGCAATCTGGAAGATGGAGGCCTTCCTGGAAACCTATAAACTACCAAGGCTGAAACAGGAAGAAATTGATTTCTTAAACAGGCCAATTAATTATGAAGAGTTTGAGTCAGTGACAAACAACCTTCCAAAATACAAAACACCAGGCCTGGACAGTTTTCCTAGGAAATTCTACCAAACATTGGAAGAAGAAATAATACCTATCCTAAAGCTATTTCAAAAAATAGAAACAGAAGGAAAGCTACCAAACTCATTCTATGAGGCCAATAATACCTTTATCCCCAAACCAGGCAAAGACCCCATCAAAAGGAGAATTACGGACCAATTTCCATAATGAATAAGGATGCCAAAATCCTCAACAAGATACTGGCTAATAGAATCCCACAGTACATTAAAAGGATTATCCATCATGACCAAGCGGGGTTCATCTCTGGGATGAAGGGTGGTTCAACATACGCAAATCGAACGGGAACTTAGATTTTATCCAGATGGAAAAAGCCAAAAATCATATGATTCTCTCAATAGATGCAGAAAAAGCATTTGACAAAAGAGAGCATCCTTTCCTGATTAAAACCCTTCAGAGTGTAGGGATAGAAGGCATATTCCTCAATCTCATAAAAACCATCTATGAAAAGCCTACAGCAAATATCATTCTCAATTGGGAAAAGCTGGAAGCCTTTCCCTTAAGATCAGGAACACGACAAGGATGCCTATTCTCGCCATTGTTATTCAACATAATACTAGAAGTCCTTGCAACAGCAATCAGACAACAAAAAGGTATCCAAATCAGCAAAGAAGAAGTCAAAATGTCTCTCTTCGCAAATGACATGATACTCTATATGGAAAACCCAAAAGAATCCACTCCCAAACTTCTAGAAGTTATAAAGCAATTCAGTAATGTGGCGGGATACAAAATCAATGCTCAAAATCAGTTGCATTTCTATACACGAATAATGAGACTGAAGAAAGAGAAATTAGGGAATCCATCCCATACAATAGCACCAAAATCCATAAGTTACCTTGGAATTAACTTAACCAGAGGTGTAAAGGATGTATATTCTAGAGACTATAAATCACCCTTGAAAGACATTGAAGAAGTCATAAAAAGATGGAAAAATATTCCATGCTCATGGATCAGAAGAATTAACATAGTTAAAATTTTCATGGTACACAGAGCAAGCTACACTTTCAATGTTATCCTGATTAAAATACCGATGACATTTTTCAAAGAAGTGGAACAAACAGCCCTTAAATTTATGTGGAACCAGAAAAGGCCATGAATCTCCAAGGAAGAGTTTTTTTCCACTGGATGTTTTTTCCTGCTTTATCAAAGATTAGTTGCCCAAGAGCCATTATGTGGATGTATATATATATATATATATATATATAAACACATATCTATACATTTTATCTCCAGTTCTATTAAAATAAGATGCAGGGTAATATATATTTTAGTACAGTCAAGGTGTATTATGAGAATTTTAATTTTTTTCAGGGAGCCTTACTTATCATGATGGTTCATTTCCTTTACAATACATTTTGGTGTGAATATGGACAATAAAGAAAAATTCCATTCAGAATTTCAGCAAGTTCTCTACATTTTTCCTAAAGGAGATAAGTTTCTTCAGCATACACCGCACTAGGTTTAAGTACCTACAGGTGTTAAATTATAATTACCTCAATGATATTTAAAAATAATGGATAATAACTTTGAATGGTAAAAAAATCTCACATTTTCAGCCACAAAAAACCTTAGCTATTATTTTTAGAGTAATGCTCTATTAAAGAAATATGTGGCAAGAGTGTTAGTTGCTAAGGAAACCATCCTCCATGAAATTGAATATAAAATAGAAACTTTTGGGGAAGATATCTAAAATGCACACTGAATATTTTGTATTAGCATCTTTTCACTTTGTTGTTGGTATTGGTGTCTTTTGTAGTATATTTTTAATATCAGATACAATGAAATTTACCTAGAGCACTGAAAATATGCACTGGGTTTCAAAGTTTTACAATAGAGTAAATATAAACTTTAGAATTTCATGAAGCAAATGTCTTTAACATCATGAATTCAGCTGTGCCAGAGTAAGCTACAGCAAAGTTGTTGCAGAATGCCTTATAATATTTCTACATTTTACATTTCTTTCTAAGACAGACTTTCTTAAAATTAAATCTTATTGACTCAAATATCATTTACATTTTGATTTTTTCTTCTAATAAATCTAAATAAATAATTATTATTTAACTGAAGATGAGATTAACATGAAGAGAGAGCATTTTTAGCCTTACATTTTTCTTTATACTTCTAGTTTCCAGAGGCAAGAATATATTAGTGTTCATAAATCAATTGAATTTTCAACAAGATTAATTCCTAAATTATAGTGGAGCCTGCAACTTCCTTTAAACTTTTATAAACATTTGAAATAAATCACTACATTTTTTCTTAAAACTGTTGTACTTTGTTTATAAATAACACATATAATAATATGTTAACTTTGTAAAAGGGCTAAACCATGTAAATAAAGAAATGTTGTTCCTTGACTGCCCTGGATACAATAATAATAATGATAATAATAGTAGTAGTAGTAGTAGAATAAAGTGTCTGTTATGAACATTGTGTTTATCTAATCTGCTATTAATGGACATTCGGAGCATTTCCAGGCTGTATATATTGTAAATAAAGCTGCTAAACCCTTTCTTGTGGATGTATTTTTGTGATCAGATGTTTCATTTCTTTTTCATGGACATTTGTTTTCATTTATTTTAGCTGAACAGCTAGAATTGAAATAATTTGATCATAGGTTTGGTGTATGTTTAGTTTAAATGAAAATGTCAGATATTTCTTCAAAGACCTTTATAAAATGTATGCAAGTTACAGGTCCTAGAGTCTCACAAATTTTAGTTTTGTGAGGTTTTAAAGATTTCAGCTGTGACAGTTTGTATATGATATTTCATTACAGCTTTCAGTTGTATTTCTCTGGGGACTAGTGGTGATTCCACGTGCTTTTTAGCCATTTGTATATTATTTTTGTGAATTATAAGTCTTACACCATTCTTTTTTGAAATTGCATTTATATCTTTTTTTTTTAACTGCTGTGGCTTACTTTATTTAGTCTGGATACAAGTAATGTATCATATATACATCATATATTCTTTATTCCTATCTGATATTTATTATCATTTAATCACAATGACTTTGTTTAATGAGCTGTATTCATCAGTATATTCGTTTGCTTGGTTTGATTTACCTTTGTATTAGTGCTTTTTGTGCCTGACCCACATAAGAAATATTTGCGTATCTCCAGGTCATGAAAATATTTCCTCATGATTTTTTATAGTATATTTTATGTCATTATCTTTTTTTTGTCTCATAAGGTACGTTTTATTTTATTTTAATTTTTTTGATTTTTTTATTATATTATGTTAATCACCATACAGTACATCCCCGGATTCCGATGTAAAGTTTGATGCTTCATTAGTTGCGTATAACACCCAGTGCACCATGCAATACGAGCCCTCCTTACTACCCATCACCAGCCTATCCCATTCCCCCACCCTCCTCCCCTCTGAAGTCTTCAGTTTGTTTCTCATAGTCCATAGTCTCTCATGTTTCATTCCCCCTTCTGATTACCCCCCTTTTCTTTATCCCTTTCTTACCCTACCGATCATCCTAGTTCTTATGTTCCATAGATGAGAGAAATCATATGATAATTGTCTTTCTCTGCTTGACTTATTTCACTTAGCATTATCTCCTCCAGTGCCGTCCATGTTGCAGCAAATGTTGAGAATTCGTTCTTTCTGATAGCTGAGTAATATTCCATTGTATATATGGACCACAGCTTCTTAATCCAGTCATCTGTTGAATGGCATCTCGGCTCCTTCCATGATTTGGCTATTGTGGACAATGCAGCTATGAACATTGGGGTGCATATGGCCCTTCTCTTTACTACGTCTGTATCTTTGGGGTAAACACCCAGTAGTGCAATGGCTGGGTCATAGGGTAGTTCAATTTTTAACTTTTTAAGGGACCTCCACACTGTTTTCCAGAGTGGCTGTACCAACTTGCATTCCCACCAACAATGTAGGAGGGATCCCCTTTCTCCACATCCTCTCCAACAATTGTTGTTTCTTGCCTTGTCTATCTTTGCCATTCTAACTGGCGTAAGGTGGTATCTCAGTGTGGTTTTGATTTGAATTTCCCTGATGGCTAATGATTTTGAACATTTTTTCATGTGTCTGTTAGCCATTTGTATGTCTTCATTGGAAAAGTGTCTGTTCATATCTTCTGCCCATTTTATGATTTGTTTATTTGTTTCTCGTGTATTGAGTTTGAGAAGTTCTTTGTAGATCTTGGATACCAGTCCTTTATCTGTGGTGTCCTTTGCAAATATATTCTCCCATTCCGTGGGCTGTCTCTTAGTTTTTTTGACTGTTTCCTTGGCTGTGCAGAAGCTCTTTATCCTGATAAAGTCCCATAAGTTCATTTTATCTTTTATTTCTCTTGCCTTTGGAGATGTGTCGTGAAAAAGGTTGCTCTGGCCGATGTCATAGAAGTTGTTGCCTATGTTCTCCTCTAGAATTTTGATGGATTCCTGTCTCACATTGAGGTCTTTCATCCATTTGGAGTTTATTTTTGTGTATGGTGTGAGAGAGTGGTCAAGTTTCATTCTTTTGCATGTAGCTGTCCAATTTTCCCAGCACCATTTATTGAAGAGACTGTCTTTTTTCCACCGGATGTTTTTTCCTGCTTTATCAAAGATTAGTTGCCCAAAGAGCCGAGGGTCCATTTCTGGGTTCTCTATTCTGTTCCATTGGTCGATGTGTCTGTTTTTGTGCCAGTACCATGCTGTCTTTGTGATCACAGCTTTGTAGTACAGCTCGAAATCCGGCATTGTGATGCCCCCAGCTTTGTTTTTCCTTTTCAACAGTTCCTTGGAGATTCGGGGCCTTTTCTGGTTCCATACAAATTTAAGGACTATTTGTTCCAGTTCTTTGAAAAATGTCCTCGGTATTTTGATCGGGATAGCATTGAAAGTGTAGATTGCTCTGGGTAGTATGGACATTTTAACTATGTTAATTCTTCCAATCCATGAGCATGGAATATTTTTCCATCTTTTTATGTCTTCCTCAATATCTTTCAAAAGTGATCTATAGTTTCTAGCATATAGGTCCTTTACGTCTCTGGTTAAGTTAATTCCAAGGTAACGCATGGTTTTTGGTGTTATTGTAAATGGGATGGATTCCCTAATTTCTCTTTCTTCAGTCTCGTTATTCGTGTATAGAAATGCAACTGATTTCTGGGCATTGATTTTGTATCCTGCCACCTTACTGAATTGTTCTATAACTTCTAATAGTTTGGGAGTGGATTCCTTTGGGTTTTCCATATAGAGTATCATGTCATCTGCAAAGAGAGACAGTTTGACTTCTTCTTTGCCGATTTGGATACCTTTGATCCCTTTTTGTCTTCTGATTGCTGTTGCAAGGACTTCTAGTACTATGTTGAATAATAGTGGCGAGAGTGGGCATCCTTGTCGTGTTCCTGATCTTAAGGGAAAGGCTTCCAGCTTTTCCCCATTGAGAATAATGCTTGCAGTAGGCTTTTCATAGATGGCTTTTATGAGATTGAGAAATGTACCCTCTATTCCTACACTCTGAAGGGTTTTAATCAGGAAAGGATGCTGTATTTTGTCAAATGCTTTTTCTGCATCAATTGAGAGGATCATATGGTTCTTGAGTCTTTTCTTGTTGATATGATGTATCACATTGATTGATTTGCGAGTGTTGAACCATGCTTGCATCCCAGGTATGAATCCCACTTGGTCATGATGGATAATCCTTTTAATGTACTGTTGGATTCTATTAGCAAGGATCTTGTTGAGGATTTTGGCATCCATATTCATTAGAGAAATCGGTCTGTAATTCTCCTTTTTGAGGGGGTCTTTGCCTGGTTTGGGGATCAAGGTAATATTAGCCTCATAGAATGAGTTTGGTAGCTTTCCTTCTGTTTCTATTTTTTGAAATAGCTTTAGGAGAATAGGTATTATTTCTTCTTTGAATGTTTGGTAGAATTCCCCAGGAAAACCGTCTGGGCCTGGAGTTTTATTATTTGGAAGGTTGTTTATCACTGACTCAATTTCTTCATAGTTAATTGGCCTATTTAAGAAATCTATTTCTTCCTGTTTCAGTCTTGGTAGTTTATAGGTTTCCAGGAAGGCCTCCATCTCTTCCAGATTGTTTAGTTTTTTGGCATATAGCTGTTGATAAAAGTTTCTAATAATCCTTGCAATTTCAATGGTGCTGGTCGTGACCTCTCCCTTTTCAGTCATAATTTTAATAATCTCAGTCCTTTCTCTTTGTTTTTGGACAAGTTTTGCCAGTGGTCTATCAATTTTATGGATTCTCTCAAAGAACCAGCTTCTAGTCCTGTTGATCTGCTCTACTGTGCTTCTGGTTTCTAATTCATTGATTTCTGCTCTAATCTTGGTCAACTCCTTCCTTGTCAGTGGGTTAGGCCTGTCCCTCTGTTGCTGTTCCAGTTTCTTGAGGTGAGAATATAGAAACTGCATTTTAGATTTTTCTATTCTTTTGAGTGAGGCTTGGATGGCTATGTATTTCCCCCTTAGGACTGCCTTTGCAGTATCCCATAGGTTTTGGACCGTTGTGTATTCATTCTCGTTGGTCTCCATAAATTGTTTAATTTGTTTTTTGATTTCCTGGTTTATCGAGTCATTCTTGAGCAGGATGGTTCTTAGCCTCCAAGTGTTTGAGTTTCTTCCAGGTTTTTCCTTGTGGTTGAGTTCCAATTTCAGAGCGTTGTGGTCTGAGAATATGCAGGGGATAATTTCAATCTTTTGGTATTGGCTGAGACCTGTTTTGTGTCCCAGAGCATGATCTATTCTTGAGAATGTTCCATGGGCATTTGAATAGAATGAGTATTCTTTGGTTCTGGGGTGTAGTGTTCTATATATATCTATGAGGTCCAACTCGTCGAGTATGGCATTCAAAGCCTTTGATTCTTTGCTTAGTTTTTGCCAGGGTGTTCTGTCTATTTCTGATAGTGGGGTGTTGAGGTCCCCTACTATTACTGTGTTCTTATCTATATGTCTCTTTATTTTGGTTAAGAGTTGGCTTGTGTATCTTGCTGCTCCCCTGTTGGGGGCATATATATTAATAATTGTCATATCCACTTGTTGAATACTTCCTTTAAGAATAATATAGTGCCCTTCTGTATCTCTCTCTATGGCCTCTAGTTTAAAATCCAGTCTATCTGATATGAGAATTGCTACTCCAGCTTTCTTTTGAGGTCCATTTGCGTGGAAGATGGTACTCCATCCCCTTACTCTAAGTCTGAATGCATCTTTGGGTTCAAAATGAGTCTCTTGTAGACAGCAAATGGATGGGTCATGTCTTTTTATCCAATCTGCAACCCTGTGGCGTTTTATGGGAGAGTTTAAGCCATTTAGATTGATAGAGATTATTGACAGATATGATTTTAATGATGCCATTTCTCTTTAAAGTCTTTGTATCGGTTGTGACTTGCTGCTCTGTATCACTCTTGGGGCCTTTTTACCTTTATAGAGCCCCCCTTAATATCTCCTGTAGGGCTGGTTTCGTGGTTACGAAATTGGTTAATGATTGGCGATTTTGGAACGTCTTTATTTCTCCATCAATTCTGAATGACAGCTTTGCTGGATAAAGGATCCTTGGCTGCATGTTTTTCTCTGAAAGAGCTTTAAAAATGCCCCCCCAAGCCTTTCTCTCATTCCAGGTCTCTGTAGACAGGTCTGACGTAATCCTGATACCTTTGCCTTGGTACGTGAGAAATTTCTTTGCCCTGGCCGCTTTCAATACTGTATCCTTGGATCTAATATTTGCGAATTGCACTATGACATGCCGTGGCGTAGGTTTGTCCTGGTTGAGCTTGGATGGGGTCCTCTCTGCCTCTTGGACACGAATGCTTGTTTCCCTTGCTAGATTAGGGAAGTTTTCAGCTACAATTTGTTCAAATATCTCTTCTAGACCTCTGTTTTTCTCCACCCCTTCAGGGATGCCGATGATTCTGACATTGGATCGTTTCATAGAGTCAGTAATCTCCCGTAATCTACATTCGTGGGCGTGGATTTTTTTAAGACCAGCTTCTATTTTCGTTTTTTCTTCTACTAACCCATCCTCCAATTCGCTAACGCGTTCCTCTGCCTCGGTGACCCTGGCCGTCAGAGCCTCTAGTTTTGACTGCATTTGGCTCATAGAATTTTTAATTTCTGTCAGATTCGCTCTCATTTCTGCCCTTAGGGATTCTATATTCTCAGCAACGCTTTCTCTGATGCTTTTTTCAAGTTTACTCATCATCTTGACCATTGTTGCTCTGAATTCCATTTCTGATAATTGGGATACATCCATATGTATTAATTCTGTGGCCGAGGCCAATTCTGTGGCAGAGGCCACAGACTCATTATCTTTTCTTTGCTGGGGGGGACTTCTCCTTCTCGTCATTCTGATGAAGAGAGATTGCAGGGTTGTCCAGAGCCCAAGTGTTGACTGGGACCCAGGCCGTGCGCCCTTGTTTTATAGAGATCTTAGGGATGTGGGCTTCTTCCTTAAAGAGTTTATTTATTTATTTGAGAGAGAGAGAGACAGTCAGCAAGAAAGGGAACCCAAGCAGAGGAGTGGGAGAGGAAGAAGCAGGTTCCCGGTGGAGAAGCCCGATGAAGGACTCCTTACGGAGCGTTGTGATCACACCCTAATCCGAAGACAGGTGCTTGGTGACTGCGCCACTCAGGCGCTCCGGGTTGTGGGCTTCTTGATTTTTCAGCCTGCCTTCTGGGGGAGGGGCCTGCCTGCAGGTACTCAGAAAACCCTGTTTGGGTAGAGTCTCTATGTCCCCTGAGAGGGGGGATGGGGATGGGCACCCTGTGAGCCAGTATTTCCGGGCTTTTGTTCTCTGCCGGCTTTCCCTGGTGGTTTGCTATGCCTCTTCTGAGAGTCAGAGCAGCAGCGGCTGAAATTCAGCCTCTGTCTCAGAACAGAGGGATCGCGGATCGTTCTCCACTGATGTTCTGGCCACTTTAACTCTGTTTCTGTTGGTGCTGCTCAACCCTGCAGCATCCCGGGCTGTGCGCCCCACACCCGGCGTCCCAGCCCTCACTTCCAGGGCCGGCACGTCTCTGTCCTTTGTGTTTCCAACCCCGCCCGCCGCCAGCCGCCCCGCGCGGGCTCCCGGAGCTCCCCGTCTCAGTCTGGTGTCTCACGGGTGCTGACCGCGAGTCCGCCTGCTCCCCCGTGCAGGTGGCCCTCCAGCCACCAGCCGCCCCACGCACGCTCCTGGAGCTCCCGGTCTCAGCCTCGATCCAGTGAGCACACTGGAGCTCTGGAGCTCCGTGAGATGCTTGGTGGCGNTGGCTCACGACTCAGTCTGCTGTTTCCAGAGTGCGGGTCCGTGGTCCGCCCTCTCCCCGGTGCAGGTGGCCCGCCAGCCGCCCTGCGCGCGCACCTGGAGCTCGCGATCTCAGTCTGGTGTCTCGCGGGTGCTGACTGCGAGTCCGCCTGCTCCCCCATGCAGGTGGCCCTCCAGCCGCCAGCCACCAGCCGCCCCACGCACGCTCCTGGAGCTCCCGGTCTCAGCCTCGATCCAGTGAGCACACTGGAGCTCTGGAGCTCCGTGAGATGCTTGGTGGCGCACGCTCCTGGCTCACGGACTCAGTCTGCTGTTTCCAGAGTGCGGGTCCGTGGTCCGCCCTCTCCCCGGTGCAGGTGGCCCGCCAGCCGCCCTGCACGCACGCACCTGGAGCTCGCGATCTAAGTCTGCTGTCTCGCGGGTGCCGTCCGCGAGTCTGCCTGCTCCCCCATGCAGGTGGCCCGCCAACCACCAGATGTCCGCGTGCGCTCCTGGAGCTCCCTTCTCAGTCTGCTGTCTCAAGCGTGCGGGTCCACGGTCTGTCCGCTCCCCCTTGTAGGTGGCTACCGCTTCCCGGCGCCCTGACACTGTGGCTCCCTCCCCCTTCTGTTTAGCTTCCGATATCTTTGCGCGGTTTCACGGCTCCCCGCTTCGTACCTCGATACTCAGCGCTGGAGATGTTCATTTANTAGAGATCCAGATGTATCTTCCTGCGTCTCAGGCTGATTCCGTGGATGTTCCTGCTGGTCTGGTACCTATCCAGCTCAACTCAGGGGACCGGCTGAAAAAGGGGTCCCCTACTCCTCCGCCATCTTAACCTCCCCCCTTTTGTCATTATCTTTTATATATAGGTCTATGTTCCTTTTTGAATTAGTCTTTGTGTGCTGTGTTATTAGTTATAGTAATTTTGCTGTAAATACCTTTATATTTTCTACTTAAAACAATCCTTTCCAATTTTTATGTTTTTTGTTGTCATAATATTTTCACTAGCTACGATATCTAGTATAATGTTGAAAAGATATAGTGAGATCAGACATCCTGTTCTTTAGGGAAAATATGTATTATTTCACCATTAAGTATGATGTTATGTGTAGATTTTAAAAATATTCATTGAATTGAAAAAGTCCCTTTCTATTTCAATACTTCTGATATACATATTTCTATTATGAAAATATGTTGAATTTGTCAATGTTTCTCTTGCAGCTACTGAGATGATCATATATTCCTTCTCCATTATTTCATTAATGTGTTAATTTACATTGATTTTTTTAAACATTAAACCAACATTGGTGCATTACCATAAGATGATTGAATTATCAAAACAGACTCACATAAATCATAGATCATCCCTAACACCAAACATTAGGAACTATTCAAAGTTTTCAAATAATATGGAAATACCACCTTCTTTCTGGAGAGGCCAAAACCCATCAGAAGCAGTTTTTAAGTGTTCCTTTCTCCCACATTGGGATGTGAAAATATGAACACTTAACCATGTGTCCACAAAATTACTGTTAGATAAAGGTGACTTTTAGTATTCTTACTCCATCTGTTTGACTAACTTTCACTCCAGCTAGCCAAGTTCTATCAATCCCTAAATCTGGGCTTATGTATCATAAGAGAGACAAACAGACAAGCCACTTCTTGCCAAAATGCGTTTATTTAAAAGAGCTTTCAGTATACATATTTCCATTTGTGAATGCTATTAGCTTATTTACAAGGAGGTCTGGTCTACTTCAGTTATTGCCTCTGCATTCCCAAAGTAGGTGGGAATAAATCATAGCCCAACTGTTAGCTTTCCTTCCCAGTCCACCCACTGATCTTGGTCAATATCTCCTTGCCAATCATTTTTATGTATAATTTCACAATTTATCTTTAAACCAGTTATTTGGACACATTGTTTGCATATGTTAATGGAAGTATGTGTTATTTTTCTAAAGCCTACCCTGACCATCTGTATTGAGATGTGTGACATCAAGCGCTTAATCAAGCCTTCAAATAAATCTCAAAATATTTTCTCATTCTGATTGGGACAAGAAATTGATTTTTTATTGACTACTAAGGTAAATAGAGTAAAATAGAGACTTTAATATAACAGTTGACATATCATGCATAAGTTAAAATTATAGTATACATTTCCCTTTCATGTACTTATTCTACATACACATAATTCCAATACCTTGTGTGGTTACTAGAGGCCTTTAAAAAACAAAAACTAAAAACAAAACACATCCCCTCCAAACAAACAAAAAAAACCCAAACAAACAAAAACCTTTGGATTCTTCCTGGTGTTTGAAGATAACAATAACATTATTCCTCATATAGCACAAGTTCTTACTGACACAGGCTTTCAGATAATATTATGTAACTCTACCCATTTTCTTCCCAATTGTGATTAACATGGTGTTGACTCTCAATATTATTTTCTTGACAATTTGAAACATGAGGAAAATCATTCTTTTTATATTTTATATGGGTACTTTGAGAACAATAACAAAGGCCACACTGTCACCATATATGCATCTCCCTGGCATAAACCTCTAATATACCTGGCCAATGACCTTTAAGGAGATGAGATTTCACAGTGATTAGATTTCCCAATTTCCTTCCCTAAGAGAAGGTACACATCATCCTTAATTATTATTAATGCACACAATGTTCTTTCAGGTCTGAGGCTTCTCCTGTCCATTCACAAATCCTCCATCATCTTCCTCAACTAAGTTCTATTTACAAACAGTCTCCTGGAAAAATATGCCCTTTATCATCAAAGGTTAAACCATTCTTCTCATCATGACAATACATATGTGGTATAGCAATTTTCACATTGGTAAATTTAAGTACACAGTATTCACCAAAAGTCATGGTAATTCCTGGAAACTCTATTTGGCATATTCCACAGTCTGGGTATCAAAAGACTTCCCATAAGTGCCCCCAAAAGGAACATCATTGGTGAATAGTAGTTAACATATCACACTATAATACTATCTGAGTATCATTTCCACTTTAGTTGAAAGCATTATAACCACAATCAAATTTGTGATACATCATATTTCTCTCATATTACTTGGGGGAAAAATAGTAACAGGGACCAAAAAACAGACATCAAATGATCACTCCAACTGACCAACTGACTGTTAGTTAACTAAATCATCAGTGGGTAGCCCATCACATCTTTTCTCTACATTATTTGAACAGAGTTTGAATTGGTCCCTATTAATCAGTATAGTTCAATTTCCCATTTTTTAGAGAAAATAAGTCAAGTGGTTTCTGTCTGCCTCAGCTAAGAGCACAGATCTGAGCAAGTATAGTACATTGATGTCTTGCTTTTAAAATGCTCTAATTATCACCTCCTTTTTATGAATTAAGTATACATAAAAACTCCATGATCAGAGGTGCCTGGTGGCTCAGTAGGATAAGTGTCTGTCTCTTGGTTTTGACTCAGGTCATGATCTCATGGGTCATGAGACTGAGCCCCATGTTGAGCCTTCAGTTGGGCTCTGTGCTCCGTGGGGAGTCTGCTTGAAAGATTCTCTCCCTCTACCTTCCCCACGCTTGCTTACATGCTCTCTCTCTCAAATAAATAAATAATTTTTTTTAAATCTTCATGACCATTGCCATAATTTCTCTTGGTTTACACTGACTTTCCTTCTTAACTCATATTTTCCCTCCTTTGGTAGGGTGTTTTGGTTTGAGTATACAGTGTGCCCATTAAGCAAGGAATAGAATCAGTATTTCCTGGACCTCCTCTTTGCCCCATCCCTGGAAGATCTTGAAAGATTTGATAACTAAAGAATTATAGGTGTTCTACTGCTTTTAAGACAATGGGGGTGAATTCACATTTAGTGCTAATCTGAATATGTGGGGTGAGATTTAGATCCACACTAAAGTCCCCATAAGTATACGAAATGTTATATTTTGTTTATGGATATCATATCTAGTTCATTAATATCTCCTTTGATTTAAACACATAAACACAACACTTAATCTTGGACATCCAGATTATGTAACACAAATAAAACCTTTGTGAGATGGAAAAAATATAAACAATCTCAATCACCCATTCCCATCTCCCAATCCTAAAGATCTATCTAGCTGAACCCAACCACGCATTACAACCATCATATTTCCACTAAAAACATATTTATTTATTTGGCTCAGCTAGCCTGTTAAACACATTTTGCTACTTGGTTTCAGTAGCAAATATTTTAAATTGTCCATTCTACTTTTAATGAAATTATAACTGTGAGGTTGAAAACAGGTGTATTATGCATGTGTTATTGTAGTACCTTGCTTGTTTATATGCATTAATAGCAGTAAAATGTGTACCTTAACCAAAGGAAACAAATTTAGATGGACAAAATTGATGAACTATTTGCTGTTCTAAACTTTTGCTTGTATTATCCATGGTTGTTTCTGCTACTAGATGGATAAAGTCCTACAGTAGAATAAACGTTAATTCCAACTGATGACTCAATATATATTTGTAACCACCACACTGCATGCCAATAAGATGGGGTCAGTTATGAGCAGTCCTTAATGTGGTGGAATTTTTACCTAGAGCCATCATTGAATGATTTCTTTTACAGTAGTACTTAGTAAAATCCCTTACCATATTAGTGCCTTCAGTGGATGTGAAGGATATGTACCATTGTTTGTTTTCTCTGAGCATGAACCTTCCTCCTCTTTAGTCTAAAAGAATTTCTGTAAGAGTGTTAGTATTTTTCCTTTCATGTTTTGGAGATTTCATATCTGAAATGTCAAGCTTTATCTGTGAAAATAGTTCTAATCGAGAATTTAATTTTTAACAGATACAAGATCATGAACATTTGGTAATTTTTCTTGCCAGTTTTTAAAAGTAGTGATCTTGAATTAGTCTATTTCTTCAAAGTTTATTGAATTAATCAACATAAAGTTTTCATTATATCCCCTTATTATGTTAATATTTTAAGTAGCTTCCTCCCTGATACCCTCTCCATCATTCCTGAAATTATTTCTATTCTCTCTATTTCTATTTTTATTTTGTTAATTCCTTTGTTCTTGATGTGGAAATTTGCATGTTTAAATTAATTATATTCTTTTCTAATACATGCATGTGAATTAGCTCATTTCTTTTCTTTTTTTTTTTTTTAAAGGTTTTTATTTATTTATTTGTCAGAGAGAGAGAGCACAAGCAGGGGAAGCTGCAGGCAGAGGGAGATGCAGGCTCCCTGCTAAGCAAGGAGCCCAGTGTAGGACTCAATCCCAGGACCCCAGGATCATGATTTGAGCCAAAGGCAGATGCTTAACTGACTGAGCCACCCAGGGTCCCTGAATTTGTTCCTTTCTAAGTACTGCTTTAGATATAGCCCACAAATGCTGATATGTTAAACATTTAAAGTAATATAATTCTAATTCTTTCCATTTTAAATAATCCACATTCTTTTTATTTTTTTTTAAATTTTTTTCACATCCTTTTTAAAAAGTTAAGTAATAAAACAAGTATTGTTTTTTATATTTACTAACATTTATATTACATCCAGTGTTTTTCATTCTTTGCAACATATCAAAGTTCTTTCTGCTTTATTTTTTCTCTATTTTCAATAATTTCTTTGCAAGTTTATAAAATGTATTTTGTGTGTGGGTCAGGGGGAGTCTTATGAAAACAAATTCCCTCAGAATTTTCCTTTTCCTGAAAATATCTTTATTTTGTCTTCATTTTGAACATTTATTTATTTGTTTGTTTGTTTTCCTGGCTATAGACTTCTAAGTTTACAGTTTACTTTTTTTTTCATCATTTACATATAAATGCATACACACACACGCACACAGACACACACACACATATATAGTTTTTAAATTTTTGGCTTCATTGTTTTTGGTGAGAAGAAAATTGTAATTTTTATTGCTGTTCCTTTGAATGTAAAGCAATTTTTTCTTCCTCTAATTTTGTAAAATTTCCTCTTTATCAATGGGTTTTCAAAACTTTGACTATGATGTTCATAGGCTTTTCTTGGTAGTTGTTCTGGGGTTTTTTGTTGTTGTTCAAAACTGAACTTCTTAGAGATGTGGATTGCTATTTTTAATCTAATGTAGACAGCTGTCATCTCTTATATCTTCAAATAGTTTTTCTTCTCTGTTTTCCTTCTCTCCCTTTGTCCTGGGCTTCATTTATGTTAGACCACGTGACTGCGCCCTGCAAATCATGATGATCCACTGCATGAAATATTTTCTTTCTGTGCTGTGTATTAGATCATTTCTGTTGACCTTTATTCAAGTTTTATATTCCTTATTTGTATGATGCCTAATAGATTTCTAAGTTCATTAAGTGAATTTCTTATTTCCAGCATTTTATTTTTAAGTAGTAAAATTCCTATTTCTTTCTTTCTTAGGGGGTACATTTTTCCCCTGAAAGTTTCCATTCTCTTACCCTCGATGTCCATCTTCTAGAGTAAATTATTGAATGTAGTTAAATGTCTGTTTTATAGTCTTCACTTGGTAATTCCAATATCTGGGTCCTCTATCTATTGGCCTCTTTTGGCTGTATTTTTCTGTATGATGTGTCACCTTTTCCTCTCTTTTGCATATATCATATTATTAAAATTTTCATTTATGTGTGTGAAGGTGCAGTGGAAACTGAATATATAGCTATTATGGGCTTGATTATTACAGAGGGTGCAGGCTTTTCCTTTCTTTGACAACTAGGTTGAGGTGCTGATTATTCTGAATCCACATGAAGTGGAGGCCAGCTGGAGCTCTGCCACAGATTTAATTAAAATGAGCTCATTGATTTTGTATCCTGCCACCTTACTGAATTGTTCTATAACTTCTAATAGTTTGGGAGTGGATTCCTTTGGGTTTTCCATATAGAGTATCATGTCATCTGTGAAGAGAGTCATTTTGACTTCTTCTTTGCCGATTTGGATACCTTTGATCCCTTTTTGTCTTCTGATTGCTGTTGCAAGGAATTCTAGTACTATGTTGAATAATAGTGGCGAGAGTGGGCATCCTTGTCGTGTTCCTGATCTTCAGGGAAAGGCTTCCAGCTTTTCCCCATTGAGAATAATATTTGCAGTAGGCTTTTCATAGATGGCTTTTATGAGATTGAGAAATGTACCCTCTATTCCTACACTCTGAAGGGTTTTAATCAGGAAAGNTAATCAGGAAAGGATGCTGTATTTTGTCAAATGCTTTTTCTGTATCAATTGAGAGGATCATATGGTTCCTGGGTCTTTTCTTGTTGATATGATGTACCACATTGATTTATTTGCAAGTGTTGAACCATGCTTGCATCCCAGGTATGAATCCCACTTGGTCATGATGGATAATCCTTTTAATGTACTGTTGGATTCTATTAGCAAGGATCTTGTTGAGGATTTTGGCATCCATATTCATTAGAGAAATCGGTCTGTAATTCTCCTTTTTGAGGGGGTCTTTGCCTGGTTTGGGGATCAAGGTAATATTAGCCTCATAGAATGAGTTTGGTAGCTTTCCTTCTGTTTCTATTTTTTGAAATAGCTTTAGGAGAATAGGTATTATTTCTTCTTTGAATGTTTGGTAGAATTCCCCAGGAAAACCGTCTGGGCCTGGAGTTTTATTATTTGGAAGGTTGTTTATCACTGACTCAATTTCTTCATAGTTAATTGGCCTATTTAAGAAATCTATTTCTTCCTGTTTCAGTCTTGGTAGNCACGAATAATGAGACTGAAGAAAGAGAAATTAGGGAATCCATCCCATTTACAATAGCACCAAAAAACATATGTTATCTTGGAATTAACTTAACCAGAGATGTAAAGGACCTATATTCTAGAAACTATAAATCACTCTTGAAAGATATTGAGGAAGACCTAAAAAGATGGAAAAATATTCCATGCTCATGGATTGGAAGAATTAACATAGTTAAAATGTCCATGCTACCCAGAGCAATCTACACTTTCAATGCTATCCCAATCAAAATACCGAGGACATTTTTCAAAGAACTGGAACAAATAGTCCTTAAATTTGTATGGAACCAGAAAAGGCCCTGAATCGCCAAGGAACTGTTGAAAAGGAAAAACAAAGCTGGGGGCATCACAATGCCGGATTTTGAGCTGTACTACAAAGCTGTGATCACAAAGACAGCATGGTACTGGCACAAAAACAGACACATGGACCAATGGACCAGAATAGAGAACCCAGAAATGGACCCTCGGCTCTTTGGGCAGCTAATCTTTGATAAAGCAGGAAAAAACATCCGGTGGAAAAAAGACAGTCTCTTCAATAAATGGTGTTTGGGAAAATTGGACAGCTACATGCAAAAGAATGAACCTTGACCACTCTCTCACACCATACACAAAGAAAAACTCCAAATGGATGAAAGACCTCGATGTGGACCGGAATCCATCCAAATCCTAGAGGAGAACATAGGCAGCAACCTCTACAACATCAGCCACAGCAACCTTTTTCATGACACATCTCCAAAGGCAAGAGAAACAAAAGATAAAATGAACTTCTGGGACTTCATCAGGATAAAAAACTTCTGCACAGCCAAGGAAACAGTCAAAAAACCTAAGAGGCAGCCCACGGAATGGGAGAATATATTTAAAAATCAGTTTTTAAGATGGTTGTGTTTTTTCAAGAAATAGCAAGAAGAGAAGCCAGTAGAATATATTGGTAAACTACAAATATTATAATTTTGAGTGAAAGCAACCTTCCTTAGTCACTTTGGACTACATTGATTTTACCAGTCTCTGGCTCACATTGCCTGAATTTTCTATTTCAATCAGCCCAGAACTTTATGGCAGTGTCTTCCTATTTCATTGTTTAATTAGTCTAAGTTTTATGTTTTCAACAAGAAGACAACATCTTGAGAGATTAAAAAAAATAGGTTATGCAATTTTATTTTTTTGAAAAGATTATTTATTTATTTATTTATTTTATTTATTTATTTATTTATTTTGAGAGAGAGATTGAGAGAGAAAACACAAGGTGGGGTAGAGGCAGAGGGAGGAAACAGACTCCCCGCTGAGCAGGGAGTCCAAAGCCAAAGATAAATAGTAAAGATACTTGAAAATGAAAGAAAATAGTTTTAAAAGAATCAGTTATTATTATTATTCAAAATATCTGACATTATGTTTATCCCAATTAAATATCTACACTTATCTTTCAGATTTTTCTAATGCATTAAAAATGACATACAGTTATTAGGTATCCTACACATGCATTTTTTTATATTAAAATGTATTTTTTTCTATCCTCCTACACACACAGAACTATGAAGTGAGATAGCTGTCATTTTAAGAATGAGGAGATTTGAGTATTCCAAACTCATCAAATTGTACACTTCGAATATGTGCTGTTCCTTGTCTATCAGTTATACCTCAAATAAGCTGTTAAAAAGAAATGAAAGAATTGAGGCTTAGAAAAGGTAAGTAACTTATCAAGTTGTAAACACTTAATAAGCAGCTCAGCCACGTATTTCTGATTCTAAAGCATACACTTTGTGTAGGAAGTACCATAAATCTCTGTGAATCTTTAATAGGAATTTTTAGTAAGAATACATTAAAGAAATTAAACGTCTTTTCTGCCACATTCATTCTTGTATAGATTAGATTCACAATTCTAAATCTTGACACCTAAACACTGAAGTGTTTCATTAGGCACCACATACTACAATTACATCTGTTCAAAGTTTGGGGAATTCTCCAAAATATCTTCACCAAGACAATGTTTAAAGGAGGGACATGTCTGGGATTCATTTAGTACCCTTGAGCAGTATTTTTAATTTTTCAAACCTTGCCACACTTTTTTTTTTAACTTGAAATCAAGCAGACTTCCATTTATTTTCTCTCAAGCAACGTTTCTACTTTTTCTTACAAACACATATCAGGTTGTTGCTTTGTCTAGAATTAAACAAACACAGGTGCTAAAATTATCAGTTTCCTCATACTTTTTCTACCTACTTGTGCTATGCAAAGTCATTAAGTTTCTGTAAAAGACACATTTCCCCCATTCATTACACCTAAAGAAACTGCCAGAAAGAATGTGTTGCCAATACGTGAACCGTTGCAGACTTCCCATATGTATTTTGTAAGCAGGTGTTCCATTTGCAGCTTGCCAGAAACAAATTGTTTTTCAGATGCATTGAGGATATCATCTTTGTACAAAAAGGAATAGTAATAACTACTCCTAGTAGAGTGTTTCTCAATAGGAGAGCAATATGGAGTTGTTGGTTAAAGGATTGAATTGAACACAACTTTTAACAGCCTAAGTGCACCCATCCAGTCAGGTTCCATGTTAATTACTCAGCCCAGACTGGATGGACATAAAATGCCAGTACAGAGCCAAAAGACAGAGATTAACATTGTTAAAGTACCTTGTACGTAAAATAGGGTGCTTTTCCATATCTCCATGAGTTAAGTGCTACTATATCTACTTGATAAATGACAAAACTCTGGGTCAAATGTTATGCAACTTTCTTAAAGTCACACACTTAATAAGAATTTTACCAGAATTCACATCCATGTTACTGTGATTATAAAGCCTAAAGACTTGGATTCTGCTTTGGTTTGCACTCTCCTGTCCTGTGTTTGGAAGCTGTGCTTCCAGGAATTGGAATACTTTGTAGGAAGCACTAATAGTGAATGGAGAGGCCAGTGAAAATGACCAATATTCTTTCTTACTTTTCCAATTTTTTGGATTATAGCCTGAATTACCACTGAGGTACTGTGTCTTTATTTATTTTATCTTCCCTTTTGTCCTGACTAGATGGTTATGACTAGGCTTAGATTCACAACTCCTATGTTAGCATAAAGCCTAATGGAAATTTGTATTTGTTCGTTGCTCTAAACTTATACATATTTCCATCAATAATTCTTATATCTTGCATGAAGTCTCAAAATATAAGACTTTCCATCTCATCCAAAAGTAAAGTATTGCTGGGCTGGTCAATAGGAAGGAGAACTCAGAGGCCAGCAAAATGCAGAAAAATACTAGTAACATCACAGCTGCCCATGACTAGTGACCACACAAAGAAGAATGGCCTCAGCTAAATCTCATGCATTCACATGCCTCCAACCACCTTCCTAATTTTGTGTGTGTACCTCGTTGACACATCCTAAGCTTTATCCAGAACCACAGAAGCAAAAATCTCCCCTTATCTTTCCCTTGCTACAGAGAGGAGAGCATAATGGAGGGTTCAATGTCATGTTGTTTGAATGAAGACAATGTCTATGAACGATTTACACTATTAAACTGCTTCTGCAATATATTTACTTTGCTTTTCCATAGGCATCTTAAAAGTCACAAATTAAAACAAGCAAAAAAAAAAAACCCTCATCATCTTTGTTGTTTCCCAAAGATGCTCCATCCTTAAGTTATTCTTATCTGTCAACTCTTCTGTTTCCAAAGATATACTTCAGGCTTGTAATTTGTGGTTTCTTATTAATAAAGTAGACTATATTTAATATTGATTTAATATTTCCAGCATTTTATTAACCCATCCTTATAATGATACCACTATTATCTTTCTATAATTTTTATTATCTCTAGAATAAATTCTGACTTTTATTTTGTCATTTATGGCCGTTCATGATTTGACTTTTAGAAATATTTCAAGGCTTATATCTTGCCACATCTTCCTACCTTTCATTCATATTAAAATACTTAAATATGCTCAAATAAGCCATGTTTTATATGATTCCTTCATCTCTGATCATGTAGCTTTCCCTTAGTTTCTTTTCTAAAACCTCATCTGCATGAGTAACTCCCAAACATGAGTCATATAATGAACTATCTTCTCTGGGATATTTTTCTATCCAGACAAGTCTAGATTATATGCCTTTGCTCTTATGACTTTAACTTCTTATGTATAACCTCTGCCTTATTATTTACTATGAGTTATTACAAACAATTCTGTGTACTTGTCTATAAGCCCCTCATTATTATGCAATCCTAGAAGTCTACATTCTTAAAATTTGTAATGTAGTTTATGTTCTAGAGCATATTTAAGTATTTTAATAATTGAATAAAATAACACTGATTGATGATGATAATATCTGAAAACCAATAAATGTGTAATAGGTAAGCATTTTAAAACATGCATTACTAAGCTAAGATTGTTAAGATGAACAAAATATAAAGTACAGAATATGGAATCCATTAAAATTTGTATAGACACGCTCTATTGCTAGAAAAGGAGATGTGAATGAGGACATTATCAAACAAGTTTATGTTTACAAACACAGTGAATGTATGCAGAACTTAAAGGAGAATATATTGTCTTTTGATTCACTATGCCTAGAACGTTTTACCAATGTTAAGGCAAGAGATTGCTTTAGACTGTTGTATCTGTATAGAATTAGAAAGATAGGTAGTTACTGAAGGGAGATGAAAATGTGTGGCCATTTGAAATCAAAACACATATTATGAAGTTAGCTATCTCATTGCTGCAAAGGAATTGGTTCTCAGTTGTATCTCAAGAGTGTAGTGTCAGATACTGGTCTTGGCAAAACACTTGTCCTCTTGGTTGAATGTCAACCCTTTGCATATATGCTCAATGATGTGCAAACAAGGATGCATCAAACGTGTATCTTCAACAATTCACATAAAATTAAGGACTAATGATTACTAGTGAATATATTATCCTATTTATTAATAGTTTTGAGCTCTAAGTTTTATTAGCTTAAGTATAACTCAAAAACTCTATTAAAAATGTAAATATAAGAGCTAATTATGGCCCAGCTGCTTCAATTGTAAGTGATGCATAAGGAAATAGGATCACTTAGTATGCCAAAAGAGATAAAAATGGTTTTAACCAAAGGTATACCATGAATATTAAATGAATTTTTTAGATTTTATTTATCTACTTGAGAGAGAGAGAGGGAAAGTGGGCGGAAGAGTAGAGGGTAAGGAACAAGCAGACTCCAAGCTGAGCTCAAAGTCTGACGTGAGACTAGATCTCCAAACCCTGAGATCATGACCTGCGCCCAAATCAAGAGTCAGATACTTAACTGACTAAACCACCCAGGCGCCCCAATGATTTTTTTTTTAATATCACTCTAAACACTGCTGATGTAAAATTAGGCTTTGAAATATATTAAGATCCTTCAAAATCAATCAGAGTCAAGTGTGATCAATAAAGAAAAACAATAATGGCAAAGTTTGAATAAAAATTTCTTTTTTCATTTTCTTTGTTTAGTTAAAATATATACTTAGGTGAGTACAAGTTGCAATTTGGTGATGTTGTTATTTGTGTAAAACAGAAACAAATTTACTTTGATTCATTTCAAATATTTGTGCAGTTAGACCTAGCCAACATAATGGAATTTGGACTTCAGCAGTCTACATACCCATGAACAGATTAGAAAGAATACCTCAATTAAGCCAGAGCCCATTCACTTGGGGGGTACACCAAACTTTGTTAACAACAGCTAAATCTTTAAAATATGTTCAGACCTTTGAATTATCTCCAACAGGCTCCTAACAATTTATTGGCTTAAGTGGCACCTGATATATATTTATTCACTGAAAAATGTTACTCTCCTTGCATAAACACTTCTGCATCTAGTATTTTGATGGGCTTTCAGCTGTTATGCATGAATATCAATTTTCGTATCTGGTAATAGTTATATGGTTATTTTTAATAACAAAAAGAAATAGTTGATTTCAGTTTCTCCCAACCCAGCCTACATAGTAATACGCACATGAACACACACACACACACACACACACACACACACGCACAGCATATGTATGCCACAAAAATACTGACAAAGTTGAGGATTAACAGATTACATTGTTTCTCACTTATTTACATCAGTAAGTAGAAAGGTATGTGATATAAGATACTTAGAGTTTTTAGAGGATAGTTTGAGACTGAATTGTTATGGCATTTCCAAATAAAAAACATAAAAGTATCATCTTTAACAAGATGAAATTTTGCCTGTAACTAAAAGCATAAGAAAGTAGGCAGGTGTCTAAAACAATCCTGAGTAACAAATATATCTGAAAGTAGATTTAAAGAAAAATGTCATCTTAGGATGTTTGGAAGAACATTTGTAATTATAAAGCTTACATATTGGCTACAGAAAATGATAAGCAAGCCTTTCCCTTAAGATCAGGAACACGACAAGGATGCCCACTCTCGCCACTACTATTAAACATAGTACTAGAAGTCCTTGCAACAGCAATCAGACAACAAAAAGGGATAAAAGGTATCCAAATTGGCAAGAAAGAAGTCAAAATGTCTCTCTTCACAGATGACATGATACTCTATATGGAAAACCCAAAAGAATCCACTCCCAAACTATTAGAAGTTATAGAGCAATTCAGTAATGTGGCGGGATAGAAAATCAATGCTCAGAAATCAGTTGCATTTCTATACATGAATAATAAGACTGAAGAAAGAGAAATTAGGGAATTCATCCCATTTACAATACCAAAAACCATACGTTACCTTGGAATTAACTTAACCAGAGACGTAAAGGATCTATATTCTAGAAACTATAAATCACTCTTGAAAGACATTGAAGAAGACACAAAAAGATGGAAATATTCCATGCTCGTGGATCAGAAGAATTAACATAGTTAAAATGTCCATGCTACCCAGAGCAATCTACACTTTCAATGCTATCCCCATCAAAATACCGATGACATTTTTCAAAGAACTGAAACAAAGAGTCCATAAATTTGTATGGAACCAGAAAAGGCCCCAAATTGCCAAGGATCTGTTGAAAAGGAAAAACAAAGCTGGGGGCATCACAATGCCGGATTTCGAGCTGTACTACAAAGCTGTGATCACAAAGACAGCAAGGTACTGGCACAAAAACAGACACATGGACCAATGGAACAGAATAGAGAACCCAGAAAGGGACCCTCGGCTCTTTGGGCAACTAATCTTTGATAAAGCAGGAAATAATGGTTGTACATAAGAAGTTAAGGTCATAAGAGCAAAGGCATATAATCTAGACTTGTCTGGATAGAAAAATATCCCAGAGAAGATAGTTCATATAATGACTCATTTTTGGGAGTTACTCATGCAGATGACGTTTTAGAAAAGAAACTAAGGGAAAGCTACATGATCAGAGATGAAGGAATCATATAAAATGTTAAAAATTGAGCTACCCTATGACCCAGCCATTGCACTACTGGGTGTTTACCCCAAAGATACAGACGTAGTAAAGAGAAGGGCCATATGCACCCCAATGTTCATAGCAGCAATGTCCACAATAGCTAAATCGTGGAAGGATCTGAGATGCCCTTCAACAGATGACTGGATTAAGAAGTTTTGGTCCATATATACAATCAAATATTAATCAGCTATCAGAAAGAATGAGTTCTCAACATTTGCTGCAACATGGACGGCACTGGAGGAGATAATGCTAAGTGAAATAAGTCAAGCAGAGAAAGACAATTATCATATGATTTCTCTCATCTATGGAACATAAGAACTAGGATGATCGGTAGGGGAAGAAAGGGATAAAGAAAAGGGGGNTAAGAACTAGGAAGATTGGTAGGGGAAGAAAGGGATAAAGAAAGGGGGGTAATCAGAAGGGGGAATGAAGCATGAGAGACTATGGATTCTGAGAAACCAACTGAGGGTTTCAGAGGGGAGGGGCTGGGGGAATGGGATAAACTGGTGTTGGGTAGAAAGGAGGGCATGTATTGCATGGTGCACTGGGTGTTATACGCAACTAATGAATCATCGAACTTTACATCGGAATCTGGGGATGTACTGTATGGTGATTAACATCATCGAACTTTACATCGGAAACCGGGGATGTACTGCATGGTGACTAACATAATATAATGAAAAAACATTAAAAATAAATAAATAAATAATAAATGGAAAAAAAGAGATGACAACTATATCCATATTTGTATGTTAATCCACATAATATGACTTGGAGATGAAGTTTTATTTCTATCAATAAAGAAGAGTACTTTCTAATAAAGTTAGTTTTGATAAAATGTTTTTTAAAGTGAATTTGTAATTGTCGTCTTAGTATTTTGAAAAGTGGACATGTAAATATGTGAAATATTTTTTTATCTAATCAAATTGTGCAAAACCATCACACTCCCAATAAGACACATTAGTTTTGAACCCCAAAGAATTCCAAAGCACTATACCCAGATAAAAATATTTAAATATAGTTTGAAATTGGTAAAACAATCATGGTAATTATGTTAATAATACCCTGGGTGGGGCCCCTGGGTTGCTCAGTTAGTTAAGCATCTGGCTAACCCTAACCCTAACCCTTCCTCTTAGGTCATGATCCAGGGATTTGGGGTTGGAGCCCCACATCAGGCTTCCTGCTCAGCAAGAAGTCTGCCTCTCCCCTCCCCCCTGCTCATGCTCTCTCTCACTCTCTTTCCCTCTCTCCTTCATAAATAAAATCTTAATAATACTAATAAGCCTTATTATTGACATAAATATCCATTATAACAAATGTGTATAATAACATTATTTTGCATGTATGTATATTGTATATGTATATGCACTTATTTATTACTCATAAAGAAACTTATTAATATATTTTTATATCTAAAATATATACTAGAAATATAGACAGAGCTATTGATATATACATATATAAATATATTACTAAGAGGAAAACATATATATTGGACTGACAGAAAATCCCCACAATGCTCTACTTGCTACTAGTGATTCTGGACTGGACATCATCAGACAGACAACAGAGAAGACCCTATCCCCTCTTTGTTTTCCCCAAGAATACTTCCCTGTGGTCACCACCATCATTGTTCTTAAACAAAACATGGCAATTATGTCCAAGTGATCATTTAGGCTAATGTCATCATTTGCCATATTTCTGTGTAAAAGGTTTTTTGTTTTTTTGTTTTTTCTTGCTATTTGAGGTCTTTTGTGGTTCCATATAAATTTTAGTATTGTTTATTCCATTTTTTAAAAATGTAATTGGAATTTTAATAGGGATTGTATTGAATCTGTAAATTGCTTTCAGTAATATGGATATTTTAACAATATAATTTTTCTGATCCATGAACATGGAAAGTCTTTCTATTTGTGTTTTCTTGAATTTCTTTTATCATTGATTTGTAGATTTTGGTTCAGAAGACTGTTACCACCTTGATTAAGTTTTTTTGCTATTGTAAAGTGTATAGAAACACAACTGATTTTGCATTTAACGTTTGTAGATGACTTCATACTATCTGTAGAAATTCTAAAAACCCCTCAAAAAAAGTGTTAGAACCAATAAATAAATTCAGTAATTTAGTAAAATCGCTAACATGATACAGAAATATATTGAGGCTAAGGAGAAAAACAAAAGCCACAAAGCTACCTGTAGATTAGAACTTGACTCCATAGTATGCTGTTGGTGGGTCCATCCCCCCAAAAAAGTTTCTATAAAATGTGGACAAAAATATGTGTTTTCATTTGTTTAGATTCCAGTTCTCTTACAAAGAAAATCATAATAGAATAACATAAGGGACAACAGGTTAATAAGTAGATGAAGAAAAAAATCTGAGAAAACTGATTATTAGAAATGAAAAAACACTAATAAAACATGAAATAAGAAAATTACAAAATAAAACTAAGCAAATAAAATTAAGCAATAAAATTAGTGAAGGTTAATACAGTAGCCTGATTAGACACATTCCATGGAGAAAAATTATATTGACATTTATGTGACTTTTTAAAATACTTTTAACCTAAACTAATTTTTTGGAAAAGAGACTGTTTGCTTAATTCTGAGGAAAATATTGGTTTCATGAAACATAATATTTTGAACTGTTGTACCATAATGCTGATGATGTTACCTATTTTCAAGTTCACCAAAGAGAAGCCAAGATATTTCAGATTACTTGCCACCAGACATATTAAGCTTCCTTTATTATAAAATTTAAAATATTGAAAAGAAAATTAAATTAGAGAATTTGTAATTATTGTCTGAGTAAACTAATTCTAATACACAAAACATGGTAATTTTATGAGCAAGCTGAGTTAGGCATAATACAACTTTAATGATCCTTAACAAACCCTAGCCAACTGAATTATGAATAATTAAAGTGTGTAATCCTAAATAGCTTTTAGATCTATAATGGTAACAAAAATAAAACTGAAATATATTTAATCAACCCCAATATTTAATTTGTCCTTAAATATTCATATACCAGCTGAAACTTTTTTTTATTTTCATTTCTTCAAAATTTGCTTCTACTTTGCATATAGCCTTTTTTTTTTTTAAGATTTTATTTATTTATTTGACAGAGATAGAGACAGCCAGTGAGAGAGGGAACACAAGCAGGAGTGGGAGAGGAAGAAACAGGCTCCCAGCAGAGGAGCCTGACGTGGGGCTCGATCCCATAACGCCAGGATCACGCCCTGAGCTGAAGGCAGACGCTTAACCGCTGTGCCACCCAGGGGCCCCTGCATATAGCCTTTTTAACTTTACTTTCATGGAGCACCCTCTAGCCCTCTTTGGATGAATATCCAACCATGCCTAAATTTTTCAGGGTATATTTTCTTAAATTTTGGAAATATGGAAAATAACAAAGATAATTTTTGATTCTGGAAACCTTTAATCCAGGAAGTCGTAATCCAGAGGAAAAGATAAACATGAATTCATTTTGACTTCAATTAATTTTTGCTTTCATATAAAAATGTAAGAAAAGTATAGTGTATTGGAGGGACTTCTCGCTATTGCCAAGGGAAGAGGTAAAAGATACAGAACTCAGTACTATTGATGCAAATTTTAAAATGTAAGTATTCTAAACAACAGTACGTAATTGGGAAATATAAAAAACAAATATTTGAAAAAAGATTTATTTCAAAACAAACTTTTGATGGGGCAGGAGAGGAGAGTGTGATTATATTAAATGCCAATAAATAAGGAATAAAATCAGGCATGGATTTGTCCAGGACTAACTATGAAATATTCAGTGAGGCAAATGATGTGATTAAATAAACTTTATGTGTCTGAAGTCAGAAAATAACCCAAATTGTTTCTATTTTAGTTGAGTTTACCATACCATTATTACATGATTATTGTAATGGATGCCCACTTTATTTCTGAGTTGGCAGTTATTAATTCCTACTTGTGCATAGGATTTTACTAAGAATTTAACAGAATAACAAGTCCTTTCCATTAAAACACTAATATATATTTTTATTTTTTATTGATTGTATTGTCTAGAAAACTCAGCAGCCTAAATGTTGCTTCTTTTAAGCAAAAGCAAATTTTTAAATAAATGCAATTTGGAGTACACTGTATAATAATTTGACAAGAAAGAGAAACATTTTTAAATGGTTATATTGAAATGAAAAATGGATTGAAATGAAAAACATATATGTGTATTGTAAACCTATATACACTTAATGGAAATTTAGTAAGGAGTAATTTACAAAAAAAAGAATCTCTCTGGTGTTCACAACTTGGACCCCATTATTAGATTGAACTACGGAGAATTGCTGTAGTTGCAGTTCAAAAATAGTTGGATATAGCAGTCTCATATGATTTAACACTTTGTTTTAGTAAGAGTTCTGATTATACAGCTCTGAGATGGAAAAGCAAATTGCACAAAGATATGTCAGAAACACAGTAAAATCCTACCTGACCTTCTTGTGATGAGTACTTATTGAATATCATCATTAACAGAGGTGACAACACTTATATGGAAATCTTCTTAATTTTCTCATTTTTTATTGAGGTAAAATTGGCAAATAGCATTATATCCATTTTACACGTGGAAATAATAGTTCGTTATTTGTATGCACTACAAAGGGATCACCACAATAAGTCTAGTTACCATCCATCACTATATGATTGACTGTTTTTACCCTTTCCCCCACCCCCATCCCACTTCCCCTCTCATGACCGCCAATCTGTTCTCTGTATCTATGAGTTTTGTTTTGTTTTATTTGCTTGCTTTGTTTTTTAGATTCCACATATAAGTGAAATCATATGGCATTTGTCTTTCTCTGACTGATTTTACTTAACATAAGATAGACATCTTGGCTATTACAGATAATGATGTAAAGAACATAGGGGTGTGTATATCTTTTAGAATTAGTGTTTTTGTTTTCTTCAAATATCCAGAAGGGAAATAGCTACATTACATGGTCAACCTATTTTTAATTTTTTTAAGAAACTCCATGTTTTTTATAGTGACTAAACAAATTTGCATTCCCACCAAGAGTGTACAAGCTTTCCCTTTGGTCCACATCCTCTCCAACATATTTCTTGCATTTTTTAAATAGCCATTCTAACAGTTATGAGGTTGTATTTCATTATGGTGTTGATTTTCATTTCCCTGATAATTAGTGATATTGAACATCTTTTCATGTGCCTGTTGGCCATCTGTATGTCTTTTGGGAAAAAAAAATCTCTATTTAGATTCCCTGCCCATTTTTAATCATGTTGGGAATTTTGGTTTGTTTTTTGTTTTGCTATTGGTTTGTTTGAGTTCTTTATTGTTTTGTATATTAGCCTCCTTATCATATATATAATCTGCAAATATTTTCTCCCATTCAGTAGTTTGCTTTTTCGTTTTGTGGATGATTTCCCTTGTTGTGCAAAAGTTTTTAGTTTGATGTAGTTCCACCTGTTTTTGCTTTTGTTGTCTTTGCTTTTATAGTTAGATCCAAAAATTCAATGCCAAGAACAATGTCAAGGAACTTAACACTTATGTTTTCTTCCAGAAGTTTTATGATTTCAGGTCTTACATTCACATATTTAATCCATTGTGTATGGTGTAAGATAGCAGTCCAGTTTCATTCCTTTGAATGTGGCTATCCAGTTTTCCCAAAACCATTTTTTAAAGAGGCTGTTCTTTCCCCACTGTATTTTCTTTCCTCCTTTGTCATAAATTAATTAACCATATATGTGTGGATTTATTTCTGTGCTCTCTATTTTGTTCCACTAATATATGTGTCTGTTTTATGCCAATACCATAATGTTTTGATCACTGTAGCTTTGTAATATAGCTTGAATTCAGAGAGCATGATGCCTCCAGATTTGTTCTTTTTTTCTCAGAATTACTTTGGCTATTCAGAGTCTATGTGGTTCCATAAAAATTTTAGGATTATGTGTTCTATTTCTATAAAAAAATGCCATTGGTATTTTGATAGAGATTTCATTGAATCTGTGTATTTTTTTTGGGTATTATGGATACTTTAATAGTATTAATTCTTCCAATTTATGAACACAAAATATCTTTCCAACTATTTGTGTCTTCTTCATTTCATCAGTAGCTTATAGTTTTCAGTGTATAGGTCTTTCACCATATTGGTTAAATTTATTCCTAGGTATTTTATTCTTCTTGATGCAATAGTAAACAGGATTGTTTTCTTAAATTCTGTTAGTTTGTTGTTAATGTAAAGAAATGCAACAGATTTTGGAATACTGATTTTGTATCCTGCAACTTTACTGAATTCGCTTAATGGTTTAACAGTTTTTTGGTAAAGTCTTAAAGGCTTTCTATATATAATACCATGTCATCTGTAAATAGTGGCAGTTTTACTTCTTTCTTTCCAGTTTTGGTGGTTTTTATTTATTTTTCTTGCCTGATTGTCCTGGCTAGGACTTCCAATGCTATGCTGAATGAAAGTGGTGGGAGAGGGCATCCTTGTCTTGTTCCTGATTTTAGAGGAAAAGCTTTCAGTTTTTCACTGTTGAGTATGATGTTAGCTGTGGGAATGTCATATATAGCCTTTATTATGTTGATGTATATTCCCTCTATATCCACTTTGTTGAGTGTTTTCATCATAAATGGGTGTCGGATTTTGTTAAATTCTTTGGTCATATGATCATGTCAGTTTCAAATTTTTAAAAGTCTAGTCAAACTAATTTTAAATGTTATCTCCTGCCATTTTCCAACCTCATTTAGTCCCTTCCCTTTTTCCAAAATGAGCCAGGATTTGTATTAATAGATTTGGCAGAGAAGTAGTATATGGCATACTTTTAGGCTCCATTCTGCCTCTCATGAATTCTGTCTTCTTCCAAGTATCCCTGCTTTTTAGCTTACACTGGCTGTTTATCAACACCCTCTGGATTGTAGAAATATAAATCCTGCTTTTATCATGGGACAGCATGCATAAATTCTTCACATAATCTACAAGGGAACTCCCTGACATAAGAAGCCTACCTCCTTTTGGCCTTCCAGATTTATTAACTCTCATTCTGTTGGGGTTTAAAGCCTCTATCTACTGAAGTCCCAAAGTCCAGGAGAAGTTGTCTTGCACGGAGCACTAAAAAGGTAACCCAAATCCAATGACATTCTCTGATGCCCATTGTCCCATAGGAAATAACAGAAATATAAATTGCTTTACCATTATCCCATTCCTTTTCTGCCATTTCACTCTAATTTTAGTTATCCCTTTCTGTTGGTGGGCACTGAAGGAAAGATGGAAATTTTCTTACTAATTAATCAAATAGTGGTCTCTCCAGGTTTCAGACATCCTGAACATTTGCCAGGGATTTCCTGGAACTGCTATTGCTTAGCCTGAGCAAAGAAAGATGCACTCCAATCGAGTGAATGGGCAAGGATAAGCCACAACTTTCTCCCACTAGATTTTTTTATTCATATTTTCCACAATTTATCCCCTCTATCCTTCTAATATTCCACTTATATGTAACTTTGGGTACAGGGAGTGTCTTAATTTAGATTTCCCTCAAAAGAAGACCCTGAGACAGAAATTTGGGTGCAATTTAGTTGGAAGGTAACCCTTGAGCACAAGAATGAGGAAGGGAAGAACAAAATGAAGGAAAAGGAGAAAAGCCAGTAGGAGGGCGTCACTGAGAAGTTTACCATCACGGACAACTAGGACTCAACCCCAGTGGAGATGGTGGAAAAGGAGAATCCATTGAAGATTCCAATTCTATTTCTATATTGGTTGAGGATGTCTGTTAACGATGGTAACTCCTCAGTAGCTCGGGGTTAGTCCTGCTCATAGCCCATCAAGCTGTGTAGTGACAAGGAAAGTAATCAGTCAGGCATGAAGAGGAAGGGAAATGTAGAGATCAGTCAGCATGCTGTGAACTCCTCACCACAGCAGACACTGAACTCAAATGAGCAGAGACAAGGTGGGTAAATCATCCTTGGTGTGCTACCAGGCCCAGGAATGTGAACTCTGTGTCACTTATGTATAAGCCCTAATCTGAGTCTGGCCAAAAGTAGTTATCACTTTCTTTAGAATATGCACTTAACTTTTTGTCTGCTTGAGGGCTTATTTACCAATCTGAGAGCAAAAGGAATTCCACTCCACATTCCATTACGTAGTTTGACATCATTATATAACCCAGAAGCCAATGAAGCAGAAAGGGATTCCATTAAGAGCAGGTAATAGCTCTTGGCTAGAAAGCACTTTAATAATCCAGAGTGAGGTGACAAAAAAGTTTACAATTTTTGGCCTCTTTATTTTAGATTTAGGTTGAAAGAGGGATGAAAATGATAAAAGCACATTTCACTAATATGAAAGAATCAGCAGTCTTTCAAGCATCTCTTTTCATAAGCGTAGATAAATTTTAAAACTTCTGTTATAACTCTATGTTATATATCTAGTGATATGCATCCTTAAACCCTCTATTAATATTGCTTTCAATAATAAACCTTCTTTCTTTTGTCATATCTGAATTAGATAGAAATTAGTGGAAATACAATTAAACATTTTCTAAAAAGGTAAAGCATAGAAGAAGAAATAGTGCTGTAAATTTTAATATATCATAATTATGTAAGTCTCTTTACCCTTTTCCTTTGAGGGAATTATTTTTAAAATGTGTCTGGATATGTGATGAGGATTGCCTTTTTGCGTATATGCTTAGTTTGGAAATTGCTTTTTCCCCTCACCAGCTGACTTCAACTATATTTATATTAACCAGAAAGAAGGCCTGGAACACAACCCATGCATCAACATTGAAGTATTGCCTCTAAAAACACAGTTCTAGTAGGAGGGACAAGCTTGATAAATGAATGACAGTTACATACATGAGTTGAAATTGCATAATTGCAAACAGGAAGCATAGAAGAAATACTTAAAAGTTTTTCACAGATACCCGAGATTTGGAAAGCTTGGCAAACTGTGAAACAATATGAATTAACAAAACAATTTGTCCTACGTTGTTTAGGGAAACAATTGCTGAAAGTGATTGGGAGAATGCCATTAGTGGGTACTAAAGGTAAAGTCTGTAAGTAACAGTAAACTAACAAACTTTACATTTGAAGAAAATGGAAAGGACTCTTAGTCTGATTCACATATTAATTTTTTCATCAACATGTATTAGATACCAAGGATTGTCATGTTTGTGAGAAATGTGAGAATGAGTGAATTTTAATTCTAAGACAAAGTAATGCCATCAAAAAATGAATATACAAGTACACATATGGCTATTCAATGTGATAACTACATTTTGCACTTATGCTATGCAAATACATGTGAAAAAATACTAATTTTTCTTCATCAAGTGTAGGAAAATATAATTTACAGAAATACATTTCCACATAAAGCACAATGTATTTTCATACTTATAAATCACAAATGTCACAAAAAATTTGGAAATTAAAACAAACTGTAGCACACATATATTGTCAATTCTATAGCATTATTAACATCATGACAAAGATAGAATTGAGCATAAAGATATGCAAAGGGATATAAGTGGAATGTCATATTAATACTATTGTGATAAAAGTAATGAAACAAAAGCATGATATATCAAACTTACTGATTTTGACAATGTAGTCATTGAGTAATTTATGGCCTTTGGAAATTTATAAACTGACTAGTAACAAATTTGAAAAGTAATATACAAAGCTTCCAACTAAAAAGAAAGAAAGAAAGGAAATAAAACAATATTAACTGATAAACTGATAAAAACCAAACAATACAGTGACATTACTTTTTTAAAAAAACTAAAAGCTAGTCCTTTGGGAAGTAAGGTCTAGGTAAAAACGCAATGTACAAATAACAAACTTCAGAAATTTTTAAAGAGCATCTAATTGTAAATACAAAAGAAATCAAATTAATATTAAAATACATTATTATAGGAGTGCCTGGTGGCTCGTTCTTTAAGTGTCTGCCTTTGGCTCAGGTCATGATCTAAGGGTCCTGGGATTGAGCACCCCATCAGACACCCTGCTCAGCAGGGAGTCTGCTTCTCCCTCGCCCACTGCCTCCCTCCCCCCCGCTTGTGCTCTCTCTCACACTCCCAAATAAATAAATAAAACCTTTAAAAAAATAATATACACTATAAATAACTTTATTTTTTAATGATTTTTTATTATATTATGTTAGTCACCATACAGTACATCCCGGTTTCCGATGTAAAGTACGATGATTCATTACTTGCATATAACGCCCAGTGCACCATGCAATATGTGCCCTACTTACTACCCGTCACCAGTCTATCCCATTCCCCCACCCCCTCCCCTCTGAGGCCCTCAGTTTGTTTCTCAGAGTCCATAGTCTCTCATGCTTCATTCCCCCTTCTGATTTCCCCCCCTTTCTTTATCCCTTTCTTCGCCTACCAATCATCCTAGTTCTTATGTTCCATAGATGAGAGAAATCATATGATAATTGTATTTCTCTGCTTGACTTATTTCACTTAGCATTATCTCCTCCAGTGCCATCCATGTTGCAGCAAATGTTGAGAACTCGTTCTTTCTGATAGCTGAGTAATATTCGATTGTATATATGGACCACAACTTCTTAATCCAGTCATCTGTTGAAGGCCATCTCAGATCCTTCCACGATTTGGCTATTGTGGACAATGCTGCTATGAACATTGGGGTGCATATGGCCCTTCTCTTCACTACATCTGTATCTTTGGGGTAAACACCCAGTAGTGCAATGGCTGGATCATAGATTAGCTCAATTTTTAACTTTTTAAGGGACCTCCACACTGTTTTCCAAAGTGGCTGTACCAACTTGCATTCCCACCAACAATGTAGGAGGGATCCCCTTTCTCCACATCCTCTCCAACAATTGTTGTTTCTTGCCTTGTCTATCTTTGCCATTCTAACTGGCGTAAGGTGGTATCTCAGTGTGGTTTTGATTTGAATTTCCCTGATGGCTAATGATTTTGAACATTTTTTCATGTGTCTGTTAGCCATTTGTATGTCTTCATTGGAAAAGTGTCTGTTCATATCTTCTACCCATTTTATGATTTGTTTATTTGTTTCTGGTGTATTGAGGTTGAGAAGTTCTTTGTAGATCTTGGATACCAGTCTTTTAACTGTAGCTTCATTTGCAAATATTTTCTCCCATTCCGTGGGCTGCCTCTTAGTTTTTTTGACTGTTTCCTTGGCTGTGCAGAAGCTTTTTATCCTGATGAAGTCCCATAAGTTCATTTTATCTTTTGTTTCTCTTGCCTTTGGAGATATGTCATGAAAAATTTGCTGTGGCCAATGTCATAGAGGTTGCTGCCTATGTTCTCATCTAGAATTTTGATGGATTCCTGTCTCACATCAATGTCTTTCATCCATTTGGAGTTTATCTTTGTGTATGGCGTGAGAGAGTGGTCAAGTTTCATTCTTTTGCATGTAGCTGTCCAATTTTCCCAGCACCATTTATTGAAGAGACTGTCTTTTTTCCACCGGATGTTTTTTCCTGCTTTATCAAAGATTAGTTGCCCAAAGAGCCGAGGGTCCATTTCTGGGTTCTCTATTCTGTTCCATTGGTCGATGTGTCTGTTTTTGTGCCAGTACCATGCTGTCTTTGTGATCACAGCTTTGTAGTACAGCTCGAAATCCGGCATTGTGATGCCCCCAGCTTTGTTTTTCCTTTTCAACAGTTCCTTGGAGATTCGGGGCCTTTTCTGGTNCGATTTGGGGCCTTTTCTGGTTCCATACAAATTTAAGGACTATTTGCTCCAGTTCTTTGAAAAATGCCATCAGTATTTTGATCGGGAGAGCATTGAAAGTATAGATTGCTCTGGGTAGCATGGACATTTTAACTATGTTAATTCTTCTGATGCATGAGCATGGAATATTTTTCCATCTTTTTTGTCTTCCTCAATGTCTTTCAAGAGCGATTTATAGTCTCTAGAATATACATCCTTTACGTCTCTGGTTAAGTTAATTCCAAGGTAATGTATGGTTTTTGGTACTATTGTAAATGGGATGGATTCCCTAATTTCTCTTTCTTCAGTCTCGTTATTCGTGTATAGAAATGCAACTGATTTCTGGGCATTGATTTTGTTCCCGCCACGTTACTGAATTGCTTTATAGCTTCTAGAAGTTTGGGAGTGGATTTTTTTTGGGTTTTCCATATAGAGTATCATGTCATCTGCAAAGAGAGACATTTTGACTTCTTCTTTGCTGATTTGGATACCTTTGATCCCTTTTTGTCTTCTGATTGCTGTTGCAAGGACTTCTAGTACTATGTTGAATAATAGTGGCGAGAGTGGGCATCCTTGTCGTGTTCCTGATCTTAAGGGAAAGGCTTCCAGCTTTTCCCCATTGAGAATAATGCTTGCAGTAGGCTTTTCATAGATGGCTTTTATGAGATNATTATCCCTTTTTGTTGTCTGATTGCTGTTGTAAGGACTTCTAGTACAATGTTGAATAATAATGGCCAGAGTGGGCATCCTTGTCGTGTTCCTGATTTAAGGGAAAGGCTTCCAGCTTTTCCCCATTGAGAATGATATNATTGAGAATAATGCTTGCAGTAGGCTTTTCATAGATGGCTTTTATGAGATTGAGAAATGTACCCTCTATTCCTACACTCTGAAGGGTTTTAATCAGGAAAGGATGCTGTATTTTGTCAAATGCTTTTTCTGCATTTATTGAGAGAATCCTATGATTTTTGGCTTTTTCCATCTGGATAAAATCTAAGTTCCTGATCGATTTGCAAATGTTGAACCATCCTTGCATCCCAGGGATGAATCCCACTTGGTCATGATGAATAATCCTTTTAATGTAATGTTGGATTCTACTAGCCAGGTCTTGTTGAGGATTTTGGTGTTCATATTCATCAGGGAAATCGGTCTGTAATTCTCCTTTTTGATGGGGTCTTTGCCTGGTTTGGGGTTCAAGGTAATATTGGCCTCATAGAATGAGTTTGGTAGCTTTCCTTCTGTTTCTATTTTTTGAAATAGCTTTAGGAGAATAGGTATTATTTCTTCTTTGATGTTTGGTAGAATTCCCCAGGAAAACCTTCCGGGCCTGGAGTTTTGTTATTTGGAAGGTTGTTTATCACTTGACTCAATTTCTTCATAGTTAATTGGCCTATTTAAGAAATCTATTTCTTCCTGTTTCAGTCTTGGTAGTTTATTAGGTTTCCAGGAAGGCCTCCATGTCTTCCAGATTGCTTAATTTATTGGCATATAGCTGTTGATAAAAGTTTCTAATAATCTGTCCAATTTCATTGGTGTTGGTCGTCACCTCTCTTTTTTCATTCATTATTTTAATAATATAGATAACTTTAAAACAGTAGAATAGAAAACCTGTATGTAATTGGTAATTTTATGAGAAAAATAAAGAAGTATCAAAATTATTGAAAAAATACGAAACCCTCTTCATAAAAACCAGTAAGTTATCTCTCCCCAAAATAGGTCACTAATCTCAATCAGATCAAAACGAATGCTATACATGTACCCAGGTCAAAATAGAGTTTACCATAATCTGTGCAAAATATGTGTTTTACAACAAGAAATTAGGTTTATGGAGTGAAGTTTGTCATTATTTTCTTAGCCTCATCCCTTCATACTACCTTATGTTTACACAAAATCGTAATAAAAACTTGCCCTTAGGCTTGTAAGGGAGGAAAATTCTCCTTAACCCTCTTAAGACTCATGGTTCTTTCCAAAATTAAACTGACAAAGACAGATTAACCAAAAAACAATCCTGCAAATATATTTAATATAAGTTAATGTAGCATGGGAGCCTTGATAAAGAAATGGAAACCTAAACAAATAGAGCTGAGTACAGTATCTTTATGCTAGATTTGATGAAGAATGGGTAGTCATGGAGAAATATGATAGGTCAGAGAACATGAGCGAGACTTAGCAAGGCCTTTTTTTTTTTTTTTTAGGAAACAGAGATCCTCTTTCTCTCTGGGTATAGAGAAGTCACCTCCCACATGAAGATTTCGGGGGAGAAAGATAAGGGAATAGTGAAAGTGATCTTCCTGCTTCTGCTGTTTTGTCACATTCTTTCTGATTAAAGTATTCAATATTCCAGGGGCCATAGTTTGGGGTAGCAGGTCCTAAACCCCATCAGGCTGCTATAGAAAAATGTAGTGAGGCAACTGTAGATACATGGAGACCAGTTAAAAGGCCTCAATATGATTTGTTACAGAGTTTTAAATCTATCTGCCCCTTCCTGCAAGCCTTTTTTTTTTAAGTTTTTATTTAAATTCTGGTTAGTCAACACACAATGTAATATTAGTTTCAGGTGTACCATTCAGGGATTCAACACTTCCATGCCTCACCCAGTGCTCATCACAACAAGTGCCCTCCTTAATCCCAATCTTGCCTTTAACCCATCCCCTCACCCTTGTCCCTTCTGGTAACTATCAGTTTGTTCTCTATAGTTAAGAGTCTGTTTCTTGGTCTGCTTCTCTTTACCTCTTTTTTTTTTCTGTTTGCTCATTTGTTTTGTTTCTTAAATTCCACATATGAGTGAAATCATATATTTGCCTTTCTCTGACTTATTTCATATAGCATAATACTCTCTAGCTCCATCCATATCCTTAAAAATGGCAAGATTTCATTCTTTTTCATAGCTGAGTTAGCTGTTTCCATGATTTGGCTATTATGGCTATTGTAGATAATGCTGCTATATACATCAGCATGCAGGTATCCCTTTGAATTAGTATTTCTGTATTCTTTGGGTAAATACCTAGTAGTGCAATTGCTAGATTGTAGGGTAATTCTATTTTTAACTTTTTAATAAAGATTTTATTTATTTATTTGAGAGAGAGAGAGCACAAGAGGCAGAAGGTTCAGAGGGAGAATCAGACTTCCTGCTGAGCAAGGGAGCCCAATGTGGGACTCAATCCCTGGACTCTGGGATCATGTCCTGGGCCAAAGGCAGTCACTTAACCAACTGAGCCACCCAGGTGCCCCCCTATTTTTAACTTTTAAGGAATCTCCGTACTGTTTTCCATAGTGGCTGCACCAGTTTGCATTCTCACCAACAGTGCAAGAAGGTTCCATTTTCTCCACATCCTCGCCAATACCTGTTTCTTGTGTTGTTGATTTTAGCTATTCTGACCAGTCTGAGGTGTAGTTTTGATTTGCAATTCCCTGATCGTCAGTGATGTTGAGCATCTCTTCATGCGGCCATCTGTACGTCTTCAGAAAATTTTCTATTCATGTCTTCTGCCCATTTCTTAACTGGATTATTTGTATTTTGGAGTGTCGAGTTTTTTAAGTTCTTTACATATTTTGGAAACTAACCCTTTATCAGATATATCATTTGCAAATATCTTCTTCCCTTCAGTAGGTTGCCTTTAGTTTGTTGATTATTTCCTTTGCTGTGTAGAAGCTTTTTGTTTTGATGCCATCCCAATAGGTTATTTTTGCTTTTGTTTCCCTTGCCTCAGGAGACATATCTAGAAAGAAGTTACCACAGCCAATGTCAAAGAGGCTCCTGCCTGTGTTATCCTTTAGGATTTTTATAGTTTCAGGTCTCATATTTATGTCTTTCATCTATTTTGAATTTATTTTTGTATATGAGGTAAGAGAGTGGTCCAGTTTTATCCTTTTCATGTTGCTGTCCAGTTTTCTCAGTACCATTTGTTGAAGAGACTTTTTCCCATTGGGTATTCTTTTCTGCTTTGTTGAAGATTAGTTGACCATATATTTTGAGTTCTATCCTGTTCTATTGATCTATGTGTCTGTTTTTGTGCAGTACCATACTATTTTGATTACTACAGCTTTGTAATATAACTTGAAGTCTGCAACTGTGACGTCTCCAGCTTTGCTTTTCTTTTTTGAGGTTGCTTTTGCTACTTGGGATCTTTTGTATTTCCATGCAGATTTTAGGATTGTTTGCTCTAGCTCTGTGAAAAATGTTGTTGATATTTTGATAGGGATTGCCTTAAATGTGTAGATTGCTTTGGGTAGTATAGATGTTTTAACAATATTTGTTATTCCAATCCTTGAGCATGGAATGTCTTTTTATTTCTTTGTGTCATCTTCAATTTCTTTCATCATTGTTTTATAGTTTTCAGAGTACAGGGCTTTCACATCTTTGGTTAGGTTTATTCCTAGGTTTCTTATTGTTTTGGTGCAATTATAAATGGGATTGATTCCTTAAATTATCTTTCTGCTGCTTTATTATTGGTGCATAGAAATGCAACAGATTTCTGTATGTTGATTTTGTATCCTGTAATTTTACTGAATTTGTTTATCAGTTCTAACAGTTTCTTGGTATAGATTATCATGTCATCTGCAAATAGTGAAAGTTCTACTTCTTCCTTGGCAATTTGGATGCCTTTTATTTCTTTTTGTTGTGTGATTCCTGTAGCTTGGAATTCCATTATGATGTTGAATAACAGTGGTGAGAGTGGACATCCCTGTCTTGTTCCTGACTGTAGAAGAAAAGCTCTCAGTTTTTCCCCATTGAGAATGATATTAGCTGTGGGTTTTTCATATATGGTCTTATGTTGAGGTATCTTCCCTCTAACTCTACTTTGTTGAGGATTTTTTTTTTATCATAAATAGATGTATTTTGCCAAATGCTTTTTCTGCATCTATTGAAAGGGTCATATGGTTCTTATCCTTTCTTTTGTTAATGTGGTGTATCATGTTGATTTATTTGCTAACACTGAACCACCCTTACATCCCAGGAATAAATCCCACTTGATCATAGTGAATGACTTTTTTAATGCATGTTGGATTCAGGTTGCTAGTACTTTATTGAGAATTTTGGCATCTGTGTTCATCAGGGATATTGGCCTCTAGTTCTCTTTTTTAGTGGAGCCTTCCTGCAAATGTTTGAGAAAATACTATTTTCTCAATTTTGTCCTTCCTGACCACTATATTTAATGACGCAACTGCACCCCCCACACACACTCTGTAATCAAACAACCCCTTCAGCTGAGATACCTATCAAGATACCAAATCCTTCTAACCTACCAATCACTTTCTGTATGTATGTATTTAAGAGATTCTGGTATCCTTCCTCTTATTATAGTATACTTTCTACAATACTGAGGATCATTTTCTGTTTACTAATTAAATAAGCATACTACAAATTCTTCTTGTTGAGTAAAGTCAATATCAAACTCTGCGATATTCATATTTTAAGTTATTTTCTAATTCTTCTTGCTGTATCCACCCTTGAGGCCCTTTAATTATATATATCATACTTAAAGACTTAGCTCTGTTTTGTGTTTTTTCCCTCCATTTTCAGATAATTAAACTAAATATTGGAAAGAAAACAAAAAATGATCCAAATTTGAAATACAGTTATATTTGGTGATTTCAACAGCATAAAATTTATGTGATGAATGAAGAATAGTTAACCACAAGACAAAGTGAATGAACAACTACTATTTTTCTGCCCAACTGAAGAGATATAGTGATTTATTTATTTCTATTACATTTTTCATCATAGTCTAAATTATTGACATTTTAAGAAATAGTGTAATTAGAAATTGAATTTCTACAGAGATAATAGCTTAGAATGAAATTGATCTTTTCCTTTCAGGCAAAGATTCTCTCCCTGATCAAACTCTAGTCAGTCTTCTCTGAGCTCTTTTTCCAAGAGGCCCCATCCCTAGGCATGTCTTGAAGAGCCCGATTTTAGTAAGAATCCTGCTAAGTCAGTTTAGCCAGAATACCCCATTCACAATATCTGATTACCCTGGATTTCTGATGAAATTTCTCATCCCCAACCATCCATCTACCTGGTGATGTGGGATCACTCTGGCATTCAGTAAGAACCCTATTAGATGGGTTTAGCCAGAATTTCCCCCTTAGCCCTTATGTCTGCTCTTAATAATTCTCCATCCCATGCCATTACCCTGCTCCTTGGCTATAAATTCCTAATCTTCGTTGTTGAGGAAGGAAATCAGAGTTGAGCCCAATTTTCTCCCCTATTCAAAACTGTATTGTGGTAGGTCCCTTATCTAGTACAGCAAACTCCCTGAATAAAGTCAGCCTTACTGTTTTAACAAATGTCATGAGTAATATTTTCTTTAACATCTCCAAAGTTAGAAAAATACTGGTGAACCTCCAGATGCCTCATTATAGGCCAGATATATCCCAGGCCTAATTTAATGCCAGGCATATTCAGAACTGGCTGTGAAGCTGGCAGAGGCTGAGCTTACAGATTATGGACTCAGCACCTGCAGTAGTGATGGGACCAAGGAGGGAAGAGCAGTGACTAGTACCATGGCATTGATTGATACATATCTTTGTGTCTTTGTCTAATTTTAAAAATGTTTGAGTGTGAAGAGTTGTCTGAACTAATTTATGAATCACTTTCAGTGCTTAAATAAAATTCTGATTGGTAAACAAAATTAAATTAATATCTTAACCTTGTCTTCTGTTCATAATAAACAGGCAGTGGTGTATATGTTTTCAAAAGAGTTAAAATGTCTTTGAAATTGTTCCAATGCTTCTCATTTTATGGAGTTTAATATACATCTAGAGCCATATGTCTCTTCTCATTTGAAAGTCAGATAGAATGCATTGAATTAAAAAAGGTTTGGCATTTAGATGATTATCTGCATATAAATTAATGTGTTAATTACACATTCCTGAATCACATATGAAGGGATTTGCACTAGAGTCAATGTTAATTTTGGAGAGTGGACATTATTATTGAGTGTTAGAATCTCACCTGAGTTTATTTGTGAGAATTGCTTGTGGATAGGTAGATGCAAATAATAAAAATAGTTCAAATTTTCATATCAAAGAACAAATAGACTGATAGAAGAGAATAAAGAGCTCAGAGACAAATGCAAGAGCACTTGGAAAGCCTATCTTACAAATATGTTATACTCATAAAACAAAATTATTTAATCTTTATAAATATTGGCAATCAATATAAATATTGATACTTTGATCAAGCTGGCTCTCAGGGTTAAACTTTAGTCTCAAGATTGCCTCTCCCACCTTGTCAATGGCAGAAAAGTAAGTTCATCTACTATATAAATAATATCGTTTATGTTCAAGCTAATGCTCACTGTTCTTAATTCATTTGCTTGTCCCCTAAGAGCTCCATCTTACTGTGTAAAGACTCAGTAATGACATTTCGTTTCATGAAATTTTTAGCTGTATTTGAATGGGAAGGCCTTCAACACAGTAATCTGCCATCCTGGCAGAAACAGAAATCCTAGCTTCATTTCTTTAGTTCTCATCTCTTTTACCCTATTCTGTTATTTGAGGATAAACCAGAGGAAATCCAGGGATGAGATTTACTAGCTTAATTTCAAAAATTAAATTTCCAACAAGATAGTGTTGGCTTCTTTTGATGTTAAATTACAAATAAGAATAGTGAGTATAAACAGTGAACCTAGTCAGAGTATAAATAGCGTGTTTATCAGAGTTTGTTTTGTACCACATAAATATTTAAATATTATCAAAATACCTTATTTTTATTTTAATTGAAAGAATTACAACTTGTTAAAAACCATTAGGTATCTGGGCTATAAAATGCTTTTCTTTTCAAAAGCCCATGACAGGAGGTAATAAACCTGAAAAATTTCTATTGTTTTTCAAGTAATAGATAAGAAATACTCAAGATTTTATCAAAACGCTGCTCCCATTCTTTATTCATACTGTATATTATTATATACCATTCAACTAAGTATTAGAATCTGTTGGGGGGTTGTTGCTATTATTTTTTAAAAGAAATTATTTACCTATATCATGTGGTTAAATTACTGTCCTCAATTTCTGATTCTAAAACATTCTTATTACTATTGCCTATCATTCAATAAGAGGTTGAATTTTGGAATCTATTAGTTTTGTTGTGTCAAGTTCATGATTACTTCCCCAGAGCAATATTTCCATATTTACTTATTTAATTTACATATATTTTTGTATTTGCATATTTACTTATTTATTTAAAAACCATTTATTTTTTAAAACATAAGAATACTTCTTAAGGGGCATCTGGGCAGCTCAGTCAGTTAAGCATCTGCCTTCAGTTCAGGTCATGATCCTAGGGTTCTGGGATGGAGTCCTGAGTCAGGCTCCCTACTCAGTGGGGCACCTGCTTCTCCTTCTCCCTCTGTCCCCCCACCCCCCGCTCATGCCCTCTCTCTTGCTCACTTGTGCTATCTCTCTCAAATAAACAAATGAAATCTTTAAAAAAAATACTTTTTAAATTTAGATGTACATTGAAATCTTCAAGCATTATACTGAAATGTTGTTTGGTTGGTTGGTTGGTTGTTTTTAATTTGAATTTAGGCTCCCCCTTTAAATACAATTTTGTAGATTCTTTTTAATTGACATATTCCTAAAAACTTGCTTTAAAATGATTGAGCTTTTAATAGTTCATTTTTTCTCACCCGTTTACTTTTTTGGACCTTATGTCCTCATATCTTATAAATCAAAGATTAACTGGCACCTCTCACCACCAACTTCAATAACACTATGTAGTATTTAAAACTTATTAACATATATGTGCCATCTGTTCCCAATTTAAATATCACACATTGAGATTCCTAAATTTGTACATCTTACGATATTCTTTTTATTTTTTTAATTTTTCTAGAATTTTCTTCACGATCTTACAATTGCCTGAACAGAAAACAATGATTTCATTTTTCAGATCTGTGCTGCAATTTAAGTGAAATTATATTACGAATGTGGGACAATGTGATTTCAGTGATACAGTAAAAAGAGCAGAGATGGAGTCAGGCAAAATGTGAATTTGAATCTTGGCTCTGTCACTTACAGTTTTGTGATGGTATTTACATAAATGTGTATATATATGTGTGTATATATGCATATAATAGTCAAGTGACACAATTTCTTTGAATATAAGGTTAAGTTACTTTGCCACTCACAGTATTTATAAAGGAGATAAATACCTAACTGGCAAAGTTGCTGTGAGGACTAACGCTAATAAATAATAATTAACAGTATTGTTGTTGCAAGCAATCTAAATGTTTTAAGTCCTTCCTCATCAACATCTCAATGACATAGATAACATCAGTTATTTCCATTTGTTGGAAGACAAAACTGAAGCAAGACAGGGAACTACCCGAGATGACTTAGTTAAGTGACAAATGGGATTTCAATCCAGAAAGTCTGGATCCTGGGTCTCAATTACCTCATTTTTAAAGAAGATAAAATATGCCTGTGCATTGCATACTTCTCTTTGTTTGGTAGCTAATATTATTTATATTAATCTTCATGAAGAAGAAAAAACATTATATTGAATTCACAATTATGAAAATGCAAGTTTTCTAATAATAAGAATTTTACATTTCATTCTAAAAGTGCCTTTATGTGTATTAGAGTTTGGGTTAGCTTTTCCACCATCAGCTAATTCTTATGTTTCCAAGTCAATGGCAGAAAAAAGAAATGTATTTTGGATTTAAAATTCTAAAAGGAAGAAGTTTAGCAAATGCAAACCCAAAAGTCATTTTAGGCAAAAATTCTGTCACAGAATCCCACTTCCCTCATTTTATTTTCATTTCTCCTAAACATTTTGATGGCATTTAACTTTCCTGAGGAACTAGAACAAGTGCGAAATTGACTCTACAACAACAACAAAGGCACTACATTTTTGTTGTATGTTTGTGTATTGGTGTCTGCATGCTTACGACATTAAATAATTATGTCTTAAAACCACATTAATCCCCCATATTTTGCTGATTGATTTAGATTAATTCAGCAACTATAAAAGACGTATGTATACTAGAAGACCATTGGTTTATATATTAACCATTTTAGGTATGTATTAAAAATGTAAATTCTCATTCTTCACCTCCAGAGAAATCTATTATTCATGACATTAACTATACCACTCTTCTTTGATATAATTATATGCAAAGCATGTAGTCAACAGCCTCATTATTTGAAAATTTTAGACTCCATATCTCAAAACTTGTTTTTTTCATAATTTGCATTTGTTTCAATAACACCATTGATGAGTTTATTAATATATGAACTCCTCAGTTCTTGATGTACTCTCATATAATGATTTTATCTTCTGTCCTGATTATCCACAATTGCATAATGTCAATTTCTCCATGATATTAATTTCTTGTATTTCTCCTTTCAACCAGTAGGATTTATCTTTCCAGATCATCCCTCTTTTCCTCTGATTTCACAGATTTGAGTACACTGGGGCCTTCAGTCCATGATTCAATCATCTTTAACTTTATTTCCTCCTCTACCTTTCTTCCTCTTTCTTTCTTTCTTTCTTTCTTTCTTTCTTTCTTTCTTTCTTTCTTTTCTTTCTTTCTTTCTTTTTCTTTCTTTTTTTCTTTTTCTTTTCTTAATAGAGAGAGACAGTGTGCAAGCAGTGAGGGGCAGAGGGAGGAGGGAGAATCTTAAGCAGTCTCCATGCTGAGCATGTGGTCCTCTATCTCATGATCCTGAAATCATGACCTGAGCCAAAATCAAGAGTCAGATGCATAACTGACTGAGCCATGCAGACATACCATCTCTGCCTCCACTTTGAACCCATCCTTTCTTATTTACTTATTTTATCTCTCAAGGTGCATCAGTAAAATCCAGAGCTATTTACCCTCTTTACCTTTAAACAGTTGCAAAATTACTATCATCAATTATCCCTAGTATTTACCTCAAAATCAACCTTTCCACACCTCATGTTTATCAAAATAATCTTTTAAAGATCACCTGTGATCATAATATTGTTAAATCCAATGGTCAATTATTAGGACATATTTTATTGGACCTATAAGTATCATTTATCACATTTGGTCACTCCTTCCTCCTTAAAATATTTTTTTCATTAGTTTCCACTTTGCTTTGATTTTCCTCTTACTTTACTGCCCATTTTTTCTGTTATTTTTGCTGATTTCTTCTCACCTCTCTGAGGTGAGAGCTCAGTTCCTTTGACCATATTCTTACCATATGTGTTACCATTCATTTGGATGACTTTAAATACCATCTCATGCCAATCAGTCTCAAATATTTACCTCTACTCAATACTTCTTCTGTGAGCTGTGTATCAGTATAGGCAAATGTCCATGGGATGCCTCCACTCAGATCTAAAAAAAACATCTAAAACATGAAGTATCCAAAAGAGAAATGACGACTCTATTCTTTCAGGCCAAAACTTAGCCTCTTCGACATTTATTTTCTTTTATACAATACAATATCTCTGTCTCTTTAAATCTGTGTATGTGTTTGTAGGTGTGTTTGTGTGTGTGTGATATTGACCACTAATCACCATTTCTACCATTAACATTTTAGGCAAGTTAACCAGTAATTCTCCTTGGATTACTATGATAGACTTATAACATGTGTCGATTTTATTTTTGCCTTTTTATTTTCTATGTTCAACAAAGCAACCAGAGTTATCCTTACCAATAAATAAAGATCATAATAATTCTCTTTTCAAAACTGTTTCATTGTTTTCCATTTCAGTGAAACTAAAAGAGAGTCCATATTTGGCCATACTTCTCTCCTTGGTACTTCACTGACATGTTTTATGACCTATCTCCTGCCTTTTCCTGCTCCAGACAAACTAGTATCCTTGTTATTTAGCAACATGCAGGGCATTCTGTGGAGCCAGGCCTTCCTAGTACTTGCATGACCTGCTCTCTTATTTCTTTCAGGTTCTCAGCTTTCCTTCACTCTCTGACATGTATCATGAATCATGTGTTACCTCTTGGTTCCAAATCATCGTTTATTGCCTGAACTGTGAAAATGGATCGCGTCCCTTTAACTATTTTCCCTTGTCCAGCTAGAAATCTGTTAAGCTTGGTTGATACAGAGCACTGGACTGAAGTAGAAAGGAGTTTTGCTCCCTAGTTCTGGTGTGCTCTGCTGTTTTCCTCCTGATGCTTGTGAGCTTCCTGGGTCTGTTGTGCTACATGAGAAAGCATGGGGTTCCATAGCACATGCAACATCTCCACTACACTAGCATGGGGGCCAGCAGCACTCAGCAGCAAGCAACTTCCCCCTAAAATGCCCTAATGTGATTTTGTAGTAAAATATCTTTGGTGAGGCATGTCTAAAAGAATAGTTTTCACCAGCACCACATGGACTGGATCTGGGTCCTGGGTGAGGTGGGAGAAGCCTTTTGCTTTTGTGATCCATCTCAGTCCTGGGGGTCAAGTGGCTGTTCCCAACATCTACAATCCCTATATTCTTTAGTTTCCTTTACTTCCTAGCCACTAGTTCCTTGTTACTTCAATCCCCTTTTATAATTAATAATTCTTAAGGTTGAATTTTTCCCTTATCAAATTACTGTATGGTTTCTGTCTCCTAATCAGAGAGATTTTTCTTGACCACATTATGTACAATATCAATCTCAATTCATATGGTTATTTTAAATCTAATTTCCCTTGTCTTTAAGACAATTACCACCATCTGGCATTCTAGATATCTGTATATTGTCTGCCTCCCTCCCCTTACATAGTAGAAGGGTGTAGGCTCTTTGTAGTTTTTTTGCTGTAACTATTGATACTAGAACAGTACCTGAATTTACTAGATATTCAAAGTGTATTTGGATAATGAATGAATATTACTAAAAGATAATACTTGGAAAGATATGTAAATCAGTCACATCATAACCTCATTCTGGTGGACAATAATGATAATGACACATGCAAAAATATTTAAATCCGTATAGTGACAAAATAAATTTTATGGACTATTAACATTTTTCTTAAGGATGATTATTTTTTTAATGATTTTTTTTATTATATTATGTTAATCACCCTAAAGTACATCCCCGGATTCTGATGTAAAGTTTGATGCTTCATTAGTTGCGTATAACACCCAGTGCACCATGCAANGTATTATGTTAATCACCCTAAAGTACATCCCCGGATTCCGATGTAAAGTTTGATGCTTCATTAGTTGCGTATAACACCCAGTGCACCATGCAATACGTGCACTTTAAGGATGATTATTTTGAGGTGGGAATAATTTTTCCCATTTTTATAATGGAAAACTTCTTGGTAGAAACAAATTTAATCTATAGCATATTTTAAGATGCCAACTTTTTTTTTTCAAGTTTAAATTTATTGAATGCTTACTATTTGTAAGATTTGTGCTGATTTTCATTACTGAAAAGGGTTAACTGAGAAAACGATGTCTTAGTGGTCACTATAATTTTACATTAGATTGTTAATATAGAAAACATTTCTTAGAATATTTGGTTTATGATTTAATCTTGTAGTGTGATGATGAGCAAATCTCATTATGGGTTCCCAACTCTTAGTGGTTGGTACTGGTGAAAATGTTTCCTGATTCTCAATGCAAGTTTAGCCACACCCATCATGGGTGACGAAGACAGTCCTTTCTTAACCTCACATTTATCAGACTGCTTTTCATACAATTACAAAAAAAGAGATCACTTAATATAAACAAAGTACAGTCTTCTATGAATGTAAATNCCACACCCATCATGGGTGAGGAAGACAGTCCTTTCTTAACCTCACATTTATCAGACTGCTTTTCATACAATTACAAAAAAAGAGATCACTTAATATAAACAAAGTACAGTCTTCTATGAATGTAAATTTAAAAATAAGTCAACACATTTGTCTTATATTCAACAACATACTTTTTAAAAAATACACATTTCTTATTCATTTGATTATTTTGTTTATAATGTCAAAGTAACTGAGTTTTGGCATTCCCTAGATTATGGGAAGTTTTAGGTTCTTTTCTTTTTTCTGTTGACACTATGTAGAAGCAAATTGAGAAGTCAGTCACTTTTGAGGATTCATCGTACGTGTTTATGCACAGCATTGATGAGCTGTATCATCTCACAAGAATATATAAATGTATATTTATTTCTGACACTTCTGGTTCATGGAGTTTAAATCTCAAGTTTAAAAACAAATTAACTTTCAAAGCTTCAAAGGCAGAATGACATTCATTCTAACTCTACTGAAGCTACATCAGTAGTAATTGAAGAAGAAAATGGTAATGCAGATGTCAAGCCCCCCTGAGCAGTAAGGATTCAGCCGGCTACTTAGTGGAAAAAGACTATTGGGTCATAACTTTAATAACTTACACATATCTAATTTTAATTAGTCCTTGGCAGATTAGATGACCTCTATAAAGCAGTTAAGGAATATTTCTATGCTGTCAGGCCATTGAATAGTGCCCATGAGCGACACACCATTGCCTCTTTTCCTGCAAAAACACACCTTATTCCAGGATATACAAGGAAAAGCCCAATTAATCTCTGGCCTTGGTATTTACAGGCTTTAGCAAACTTGCTCAAGTTCAGTTACCTCTAAGCAAATCGTCTGTATATTCATTACCTCCATTTATATTTCAGTTTCTAAATAGCCTTTCCAACATATGTCACTTTGGTAATCTTCTCTTTATTATTTCTGTAACTATAAAAATAAAAATAAAGTTATTATTTCTTTTATCAAATCACATTCCCATCTTCTTCATAAAAATTTGAAGGTTAATATTATTAAATTTATATGACATAAAGCTAGGTTTTAATATGTGTAGAATTGATTCTTTGTGATTTTATTTGTCATAACTTTTCAACAGTAATACCAGTTTCATGCATTTTTTAAAAAGTGTTTGTAATAACTGCCCTTGCCAAGTCCTTATTCAATTTAATATCTATCTCTTTACCATCCCTGAAAACAAAAGTTATGCATAAGTAAAAGTAAACAAAACAAAAATAATACA
>NC_048225.1:106708251-106751536 GCF_002007445.2 Ailuropoda melanoleuca
GATATGAACAGACACTTTTCCAATGATGACATACAAATGGCTAACAGACACTTGAAAAAATGTTCAAAATCTTTAGCATCGGAAATTCAAATCAAAACCACACTGAGATACCACCTTNTAGAATGGCAAAGATAGACAAGGCAAGAAACAACAATTGTTGGAGAGGATGTGGAGAAAGGGGATCCCTCCTACATTGTTGGTGGGAATGCAAGTTGGTACAGCCACTCTGGAAAACAGTGTGGAGGTCCCTTAAAAAGGTAAAAATTGAGCTACCCTATGATCCATCCATTGCACTGCTGGGTGTTTACCCCAAAGATACAGACGTAGTGAAGAGAAGGGCCATATGCACCCCAATCTTCATAGCAGCATTGTCCAGAATAGCTAAATCGTGGAAGGAACTGAGATGCCCTTCAACTGATGACTGGATTAAGAAGTTGTGGTCCATATATACAATGGAATATTACTCAGCTATCAGAAAGAACGAGTTCTCAACATTTGCTGCAACATGGACAGCACTGGAGGAGATAATGCTAAGTGAAATAAGTCAAGCAGAGAAAAACAATTATCATATGATTTCTCTCATCTGTGGAACATAGAACTAGGGCGATTGGTAGGGGAAGAAAGGGATAAAGAAATGGGGGTAATCAGAAGGGGAATGAAGCATGAGAGACTATGGACTCTGAGAAACAAACTGAAGGCCTCAGAGGGGAGGGGGTTGGGGAATGGGATAGGCTGGTGATGGGTGGTAAGGAGGGCATGTATTTTATGGTGCACTGGGTGTTATATGCAACTAATGAATCATTGAACTTTACATCAGAAACCAAGAATGTACTGTATGGTGACTGACATAATATAATAATAAAAAATAATAATAATAATAATTTAGCAACAATTACAAAGTCCTGAAGACTATCTGATACTTTGGAAATATGTAACCTCTAGGTCTCAAGGCTAGTTGAGAATATGGTCCTAGATTCTATAGAACTATAGCACAAATCAGTAAAAATAGATAATAGTTCATAACAAAGACATGAATGATTTGTGTGACTTTTGTTTAAAGTGGTAGGGGTTTAATTGCCAGGATGATTTTAATTTAGCTAAATTATCAGAGTTGATGCTTTGGAAAAACACAGATAAGTACCAGAACTTGAAAAAGATTGAAAAGAAGGAAAGACATCTTGGAGGAGCTGAACAATAAGAATGTGACCATCCATTCCTCTTCGGAATCTGGAAGCAAAGTCAGTATAACCACTTATGAAAGTACCCCCTCCCCAAACTAGGGGCTAAATATTCACTTTGGAAACTTTAGTAATAATTTCAGACAAAATGTTTACTTTTATTTTCTAAACAGACAAGTAATGAAGGAATATATTTTAGGCTCTCCTTAAACACTGATAATTTTACACCTGGTGTCTTTTCTTCTTTTAAAATTTAAGATCAAGTAGAACACTTTGCTTTTGATAGTTACATACACATATTGCTGCATAAATGAGATCCCTGACTATCCTAAGGTATCCATTGTATCAATGATATTGGCAATAATGAAAATGATAAGGATAGTCAAATGTGGAGGAGGTTGTAGTAGAAGAGAAAGAAGAGAAGAGATGTGAAGGAAAAAGAGATAGGGAGGAAAGAGAAGTAATTAGAAGGATCATAATTACCATATACAGCACATACTGCTATGTATATACATAAATGATGATTTAATTCTCCCAAAAATCCTATGAAGAGAGTGTTACAATTATCCTTATTTTACCAGTGAATAAGTCAAGATAGCATTTACAAGTAAATCAGATGCGTTAAAAATTCTGAAACAATGTTAATCTGATTTCACAAGCCTTACTTCTAGCAATTATACTCAAAATTTTTTTTTTGCAGAATATAATCAGTCATATTATTGAGTCATGTTCAGGAAAAATACATGACCTCAAAGACTTTCTTATGGCCCCCAAATGTAAAACAAAATGAAACCACAAACATAAAAGCACAAATGAATGGCTACCTTCTCCTATGTAAAAAAATCTAAACAAAATAAAATAACAGCAAACAATCTCATGGAAACAAGCTAAAATATGCTTTGCAAGTCCATGAAGAGTACCAGAGAGGTTAGTTTTTATAGCAACTTTGAAGAAAAGAGAGGGCTAGATTATGAAAATGTATGATGACTAAGCATGATAAATTCTGGGTTTGGTGGAAAAATATTCAAGGGAAGGGAGGTGTCACTAACGGAAAATGTCTGGCAGGAATGTAAACTTTCTCTAGAGAGAGAAACAAAACAAGGTTTGTTTTCCTTTTTGGACTTTGATAAAAGCTCTAATTACAAAATGTTGAGTTTCTTATAAGTGAAATGTAGAAAACAAAAAAGTACATACAATGGAAGCATGAAAGAAGCACTAATGGAAATAAAACTTTATTATTCATGTAGAGAAGAGCAACATTTAAGACAGCTAGAGTACTTTACTTCCAATTTCAGTAAATAATAATGAGCATCTGAGATATTCCCATCGATATATTTTCGCTTATTCCTATCTTAGATACATTAAATAATCTAATAAGTAGTATCTCTATTCACAACTTTTTAAATTATTGTCACAAATGTGTGAGAGAATTTAAAGATTGATTCAATAAAAATAAATAGCATTACCAAATATACCTCTCTATTTCAAAATATAACAGAAATATAAGGCAATAATTATAAACTAGCAGTAGGTAAACAGTGATATAATACATATCTACCTCCTGAAACAAATTGTTTGCTGGATCTGTCTTAACTGATAAAGGGTTTAGATGTCTGGTTATAGTGTGGTCTATGGTCTTACACTAGGTGAGCGAAAGCCCTATGCATTCAGATAATGTAACACTCAGAGTTTTTTTTTAACATAATGGTATAAAAGCCTTAGATTAAAATAATTTTGAGTTGGAGAATTAGATCTGTTGATTAGGTTCATTTAAACCTGTCACTAATTCCTGGCATCCTTCTTCAAATACAGACAGAATTGCACATTGTGAACATCATTTAATTCTTGTAGGTTCTTTATATTCCTCACTGCAGCTGATCCTCTCTGTTCTTCTGAAATTTCTGAAATTGACACTGGTATACTGTATGCATTAGAAGATGAAGAAGCAGTCAACTCCCATCAGATTAACATTCCTTTTACCATAATTTGGGAATCTATTCCTCCCTAAATTTGGCGGTTGTCAATGTAGTTATTGTGATTGTGTTTCTATTATAGAAAAAACTAAAATTTATTAAATTTTATTAAAAATACCCATTGTCTTATTTTATTTTAAAGCACTTACCATTACTGGATTTTATATGACATATTCTTTTAAATTATTTATTTCTCTCTTCCTCCCTATAATCTCAACTCTGTCAGATACGGAGATTTTTCTGTTTACTATTGTAACCAAAAAGCTCAAATAGTAGCTGAGATAAATAAGCTTTCAGTAACTATTTGGTATAAAATTAAATTTGATATTTAGTTTCCTTCCAATGTTTACTGTTATAAATAATACTATAATACTATACTACAGTAAGCATCATTTTCTAAATCTTTTTATAAAAATTCACATCATTTGGTCTCAAAGTATAAATATTGTATCAATGTATCTAAACAAAATATACATACATATATATGTATGTATGATCATTAAATGATTTAAGGCCTTTGACTTGAAGGACTCTGTGTAAGGAATGGTTATTTTTCTTGCTCAGTGAAATATTAAATCTCAAGCTATACCCTGATAACTGACACATAAAGAGAAGAATACGGTGAACTTTTATTATGTGGTAAGACTTTCTTATGACAAGATATTTACAATCTATATAAATGGTAAAAAATAATTCTATCCTTGTTTCCATCCGTGTAGGGTACAATATCAAGCAAATTGAATTCAAGAAAGAAGTTACTGGTTTTTCCTTTGTCTTTTGCATAATGTGATCCTCTACTTGCAAGATGATAAATTACTAGTAATATACAAATACTGAAAATAGCACAGTTAGAGGCTCTGATACAAATAAAAGCCAAGGAAATATTGGTGACAGTGGAGAATAAAAATTCTCACAGAAAAAGCAAATTAGCTTTGAATCCTTGAACTTCAAATGGTTTAACTAAACAAAGTCTAGCAAGTCACAGTAGTGGAGTGTGACAACAGATGAAACCTAATTGTGAAGGTGACAGTGCAGGTGCCAGCTTCACATTCATAATTCATACGGTACAGGGTGAATTTAAGATCAAATTCATGGCATTTCTCCACCCCCATGTACTACTATAAGATATCAACATATACCCAGTACAGAAAGTCCAAGATTAGGGATAATCTGAATATCTGACTTGACCATTTAAAAGTATTCTCTAATCTTCTCAGATTACAAATTCCCTCTCTTTTATTCTTGTAAATGATTATTTTAGGTAAAGGGAGAGGGAATAAGGCCTCCTCAAAGCTAAATAATAGATCCTTCCATCAATGTGAGTGAGTCATTTAGGTCAAATGTCTGTCCTTGGACTAATAAGAGTCACCTGGGATTGCACAAGCTGGTTACTTAAGCCTAAACAGAATCTGGAAATGTGTGGGCGACTCCTGTAGGAAGGAAAAAGTCAGAAATTGATGTCAGATAAACAAACTATCCCAGGGCACTCCATTCACTCTGGGGTGGGAGAAGAGCTTGACACCCTTTTCTCTTTAATAATAAGAGGGGCATATCCACTCACACAAAATTATATGGTTCACGGTCATTACATTTCCTTAAAATGTTATGCAAAACTCAGGCATATTATCTATGAATCAAAAGTGCTCTTGTCAGTATATGTCAGATTGTATTCTCTAGACTTTAAGTACTTATTTTAAGTTTTAATACTTCTTATATAACTTATATTTGTGAAATGAAGTGAGGGAGATGTTTTCAGTAGACACATTTGAAACAATAATCCAAAAATATTGTTACCCTTTTAGCCAACCAATTCAGGTCATTGAAAAATATCCTATGATTGCAAATGAGTTCTTTAAAAATATAAGAAAAATATAACATTGCCAAGGAGAACTTTGTTAATCAGAATTTGCTTGGTCTTATACTACAAAAACAAAACACTGCTAAAATTGGGACACTGAAACCAAAAGAGACAACAGTTTTTATCTGAACACCAAGATTCAAATTTTGTGTTTATCAAGAGATTCCTCTATGACCCAGCCATTGCACTACTGGGTGTTCACCCCAAAGATACAGATGTAGTGAAGAGAAGGGCCATATGCACCCCAATGTTCATAGCAGCAATGTCCACAATAGCTAAATCGTGGAAGGAGCCGAGATGCCCTTCAACAGATGACTGGATTAAGAAGTTGTGGTCCATATATACAATGGAATATTACTCAGCTAACAGAAAGAACGAGTTCTCAACATTTGCTGCAACATGGACGGCACTGGAGGAGATAATGCTAAGTGGAATGAGTCAAGCAGAGAAAGACAATTGTCATGAGATTTCTCTCATCTATGGAATATAGGAACTAGGAGGATCAGTAGGGGAAGAAAGGGATAAAGAAAGGGGGGATGATCAGAAGGGGGAGTGAGGCATGGGGGACTATGGACTCTGAGAGGCAGACTGGGGGCTTCAGAGGGGAGGGAGGTGGGAGAGTGGGATGGACTGGTGATGGGTGGTAGGGAGGGCACATATTGCATGGTGCACTGGGTGTTGTGCGCAACTAATGAATCATTGAACTTTGCATTGGAAGCCTGGGATGTACTGTATGGTGACTAACATAATATAATAAAAAAACATTAAAAAATAAAATAAAATAAAATAAAATAAACTTGGGAACATTAAAAAAATAATAATAAGAGGGGCCAGCTACAGATTCTTAGCATTTTCAGTTGTTCAAAAACACCTTCCCTAAAAACTTTCTATATTACCCTCTAGTAGGACCTCATGATGTTCCTCCTTCTCCTCCTTCTTCTCCTCCTCCTCCTCCTTCTTTTTCTTTTTTTTTTTTTCTTGAGAGAGAGAGAGCATGTGTGAATGCTTATGCAAGCAGGTGGGGGAGGGGCAAAGGAAGAGAGAGAATCTCAAGCAGGCTCCACACCCCGCCCCCGCACTGAGTTGGAGTTGGGGCTTGATCTCACAACACTGAGATCATGACCTGAGCTGACACCAAAAGTCTGACACTTACACTTAACCTACTGAGCCATCCACGTGGATTTTTCTTCCTGAAGAGTAATTTAAATGTTAATTGCAATATTTTTCTATCATTTATTTAATGATTTCTCTCATTTACTATAGTGTAAACCTCATGGCAGCAGGCATGTTAGCTCTTTTGGCCATCACTTCTCATTTTAGTACTTGACTTTTGAAAAATATTTATTGACTGAGTAAGTGAGTGATATAAATACATGAATAAATATAGTCAATGTTTGGTAATGTATGTAGTTTGCAACTAAATATAATATGAACTATTTATTGCCATTAATACTGCCTCTTAGGAAACCAACACAAACTCAGTGGCTTCAAACAGCAGTTACTCAGTTTCATGGATCTGTGGATTAACTGGCTAATGGTGAACATATCTGCTTCAAGCTATGGCATCTGAAATGAGTGTGCTTCTTGGGATGCCTTAATGGACTTGGCTCAGTCCATTAAGCATCTGACTTTGGCTCAGGTCATGATCCAAGGGTCCTGGATCAAGTCCCACAAGGGACTTCTTGCTCAGCAGGGAGCCTGCTTCTCGCTCTGCCTGCTGCTCCCCCTGTTTGTGCACTCTCTCTCTCTCTCTCTCTGACAAATAAATAAATAAAACCTTAAAAAAAAAGAACCTCAATTACACTTTTCCCAAGAAAGACAATTTTTCCATTAGAGATCTAGTCTTCCTTGTCACAGTTGTCACCTCATGTTGCTCAGGCTGTCGTAGGAGTCTCTTGTAGTATGTTGAGTGATCCTGTTTGCAGAAGATAGGTTAGATGGAGGAAATCTGGGAAATGTAGTTTTCAGCTTCTTATCCAGTAGGAAAACTCTAGAAGGGTGTTTCAGTGGCTATTGATGAGTCTGTCAATATTGATGCCACAGAGTCATTGTTCAATTTTTCCTCACCTGTCCATTTGTAAAAGTTGCCAGTTTTATCTGCAAAATAAATCTTGAGAATGACAAACATCTACCATTCTCACTGCTACATTTTCATCCCATCATGATTATTTGAACAAAATTACTGTAATATTTCTCAAAATTAACTACTGTCTTACTCTTTTGATCTTTGCTATGCATTCGCCTTCATCAGCCAGAATGATTTCTTAAAATGTTAAATCATGGTATAGAACATGATTGTGGTGGTGGTCACATTTGCCAAAACTTATTGATTAATACATTTAAAAAAGATGAATTTTATTTAAATAGGATTTACCTCAGTAAAAGGGATTGAAATACAAAGATTGGTAAGATCCCATTCTCCCATGCTGAGAATCCTTGAAGGACTTTTCATTTTAGGTGGTTCAAATCCAAACTTCTTGCCCTAGCCCTCAGAGTAATACGTGATCCTGTGTTCCCTTACTACTTGTCTGACCTTTGCTCCTTGTACCTAGCTCCTACATATTTTTTGCTCTTATTGTATAAACACAAATATCTGGCCTGCCCTTACATTTTTGCCATTCCCTTTATTTTTAACTGGCTCTGTATTTTCATATTGCATTCATATTTCAGATTCCCAATGAGGTCTTTCTTGGCGACCTCATTAACATAATTTCTCTCCTTCCTCCGGGACTTCTCAGTAATCAGTGCACTTATCACTATCATATTTATTCATTTGTGACATTATTTGTGTCCTCACTCATTATTTGTTTTTTCCTCAGAAAAAGACAAGTTTCTTCAATGCTTTTTGTTTTGTATCTGTATGGCCTACAAGAGCTTATGGTACACACTAGGTACTAAATAAGAATTTCCTGGGAAAAATATAATCATAAAATAATGGCCTTATTGTGGAGAGAAGGGAAACTTTCTCCAGAAATGAAATCATCTGTTTCATACCCATCACCTTTAGGAACCATAAACATTCATCTTTTCACTTTTAGAAAAACTTTACCTGACCCATTCTGGTCCAAGAAGAAAGGGGGTGGTATCAGATTTTCTTTAAATGTCGGTAATGATTTCACACCACGGCTTGTATAATTTCAAGTTCAGTTGAGCTTTTTTTTAATTGTCCACAAAGGANTGTTTCATACCCATCACCTTTAGGAACCATAAACATTCATCTTTTCACTTTTAGAAAACCTTTACCTGACCCATTCTGGTCCAAGAAGAAAGGGGGTGGTATCAGATTTTCTTTAAATGTTGGTAATGATTTCACACCACGGCTTGTATAATTTCAAGTTCAGTTGAGCTTTTTTTTAATTGTCCACAAAGGATTTTATAAAGTCAACAAATAGTCAAAATAAGGGAGGTGTAGACAGGAATCTAGAAGATTGAAATTTTACAGAGATTGAAAAAGAAGCAGCAAATGAAATGGCAGTTTAATGCCAAGGAATTGACACTAGAGAAGTGATCTTAGAATGTGGTGAGGGTCATGTTTGAGTGCTTAGGGGCTATGGTGAACCAGACTCCTCTACTGCTGAAGCCAGTCTTTGGGGGAATTTCATAATGTCAGTGTCCATGGCCTATGCCTGATAGCAACAGAATCTTTATGAAGGTGAGGATTATTCCTTACCCAGCAACAACCATACTCAGCAGCAGGGCCAACCCTACCTAGGACCTCCATATGGTACTTTTTGCTGGTATCCCAGAACTCTCATATCCGTATTTAAGATATATACTGTGTATACACAGTTGGAGGACAGTGGGTTTTAACATCACAAAATAATTTCCCAAACTTATCTCAATGTCATAAAAGGGTATTTTGGGGGGTTCTATAAAAATTCTCAAAGCTATTCACTCAATCTATAGTTTTTGAATTATTTATAATGCACAGAATCTCTAATTATGTAACTGTGTCAATAAGAAAATTGTGTGGTAGATTTGAGAGTCTAGAAATGGGTGCCACAAATTGAGAGGACAGAAGAGAAACAAGCAGAAAATAGTAAAAACATCTTTATTTGCAATAAGTGATGTTATCCAGGAAATCAACGGTTGATTTTTAAAATACCTAACACCCTCTCTGTATCTAGATTAAAAAGCTCTCTTACTGCTATCTCTGTTTTGTGCACATTGTAGATATCCAATGTTTCTTGACTCTACCAAGTATCGAATCAAAGCAAAAGTTCAGTTTAATATGACCTGTCAGTGTATAGAATTATCAGAATTTATAAACTTACAAATTCTATGACCGAAACATTTAATTTATGTTTTCTAGCTTGTAGATTTAAGTTAAATTTATTTTATATTTCACAGTTTATTTACCAAAAACTTAAATCAAGAGGCTGCTCACTTTCCATTTATGCCTGACCCCTTAAGACATTTTCTTTCTCCATAATTCTACTGACTGCTGCATTTTATTTTTTTTTTAAGATCTTATTTATTTAATTAGACAGAGAGAAAGGTGAGGGAAAGAGAGAGATGGAGAGAGAATCTCAAACAGACTCCACATTAAGCATGGAGATGGATGTGGGGCTGGACTCCATGACCCTGAGATCATGAGCTGGGCTGAAATCAAGAGTCGGACACTCAAACAACTGAGCCACCCAGGCACCCTGACTGCTGCATTTTAAAAAATCTCTCCTTCTTATATTGTTCTCTCCATAGACCCACTATTTTCTGGATAACTTCCAAATTTAATGGCTGCTTATTCTCAGGATGTCTTGTGGTTTGATCTCTCTTCTCTTAAATCCTAAATGTTGGTCTTCTCTAAAAGACCATCCTCCATTTTCTATACACTCCTGGAAAATTTTATCAATGTAAAGCATTTAATTCTCATCTGTATTGTAAATCTATATTTAATCTATACCAACAATCTATATTTTTGTCCCAGAATGCTCTTCAACCCTGGGACATGAATATTAATGCATTATATACGGTACAAATAATACATAATAGTTGTTCCTGGACATTTAATGATGTGCCCTACCAGCATTACAAATAGAGCGGTTTTGCAAATAATCTTTTTTTGTATTCTGAAACTTAGTGAATTAACTAGCTATCTTTTCATTTACCCTAGTCAGGAAACTGATTTATTGAAGATGTCTTCCCTCCCTTATTCCCCAGAACCTATCACCAGCCATTATTATGTGTACCTTGTTTCGGGTCAGTGCTCTTCTCTTTATCTAAACCACTATTTGATACCATTCAAGTACATTTCTGTCTACCTCAGTAGTCTCCATATCATTTTTCTCTCCTTATTCAAACCTTGTAATCCTACAATCCAACCTTTACACTGCTTCTGAAAATATTTATTTGTCATACAATTCTGAACATGCTGATCTGCAGTCTCAAGTGCACATTAACCTCTTAGATTTCCATAGAATGGTTTCTAAATTCATTGACATAAAAATTCTTTGTTATTCTGATTTGCCTACCAATTCAGTCTGAGCTGCTATTTTCTCTTCCTTCCACATCTTATCCACATGTTCCCATGTACACACACACACACATACACAAACACACACACAGTTTTTGATCCAGTAACGCTGAACTACTTCCGTTACTCCACACCTTTGCAAATGCTTTTCCTTCTGCTTTGTCAACCAGGCCATCCTGTATGAAGAATGCCCCTTACTCTTCCTCACATATTTAGGTACGCGTTTCTCTACGCAATCAGTGCATACATGTAATTTCCTGTGCATGCACACTGATCAAATCAGCACACTGATTTGATTTTTCCACGTCAGTCTTATCATGACACTCTTACATTTTGAATACAAGAACCACTTTTTTTCTCTCTCTTTTTCTCAGAACCTAGTAAAATATCTGGAAGATATAAAAGCCTCAGGGGTGCCTGGGTGGCTCAGCTGGTTAAGCGTCTGCCTTTGACTCAGGTTATGAACTCAGGGCCCTGGGATCGAGTGATGGTGAGGCTCCCCACTCAGCAGGGAGTCTGCTTCTCCCTCTCACTCTCCCTCTGTGCTTTCTCTCTCTCTCCCTCTCTCAAATAAATAATTAAATATTTTAAAAATAAATTTAAAAAAAACCCTCAGTAATAAATTGTTGGATAAAGAGCTGAATATATCTTAGATAACAGAAAATTATTAGATTTTATGTTTCATTCTATTAATATACTTTTATATAGCTTTAAAATATTTTGTAATACTATTTTGTAATCAATGTTAACTTTTTCGTGTGTATGACTTCATTTTTTTTTTTTGAGTGTTAATTAAATCTCGTCACACAGCATTTCCTAGGATATATATTACACTACTTAGTTTATGCATTGTCATAGAGTTCTCCAGCAAGGACACTTTTTTTTTTTCCTTCTGTTCAGGTAAGTGTTCTCAATAAATGGAAAAGTAGTTTATTTTAATATTTCACTTAGCATATATTCTGACACATTATAAATTCATGAGACCGCCACATGAATGTCATAAGTTTTTTTTTACATGATTTTTATTATAATCTGGTGTATTTATGATACCATTGAACTAATAACCTGAGCTATGCATTACTGAAAGGTTAGAACTCCCTTGAAGTATGTCCTTGGTTGAGGTGTTTTGAGACAAATGGATAAAAACAGCATAATATTTAAGTATTGTAAGCCATTTGTTCACTGGAAAAAAAATACATTTCAAGGTTAAGTTTTATACTGAAGAGCTTTAGTTTTTAAAGATGACTAAGAACTTTACTTTTTATTTTATAAATTAATCATTGTATAGGTGATAAACTGGAGAGATAAGGAAATTTAGATTTAGATGTGTGTGTATGTATGTCTATCAAATCTGTAAAATGATTGAAAGCCAATTGATGAAGACAGGTAAAGAAATATCTCAAACTCAACATAATATTGTAGAGAATCTCTAATTTTATTAAAAATAATAGTATATAATAATATATTTAGATATTGCATAAATTTAAATANTACATTTCAAGGTTAAGTTTTATACTGAAGAACTTTAGTTTTTAAAGATGACTAAGAACTTTACTTTTTATTTTATAAATTAATCATTGTATAGGTGATAAACTGGAGAGATAAGGAAATTTAGATTTAGATGTGTGTGTATGTATGTCTATCAAATCTGTAAAATGATTGAAAGCCAATTGATGAAGACAGGTAAAGAAATATCTCAAACTCAACATAATATTGTAGAGAATCTCTAATTTTATTAAAAATAATAGTATATAATAATATATTTAGATATTGCATAAATTTAAATACAAAATAAATATTTTAAGCTCTTATTCTTTATTTTTTCAATAAGAAAAAATATATATACATAAACTAGAAACAATTGGAAATCAATTGATAAAAAACTGATCTCAGGAAATCAATTTCTTCTTTTTCAAAATATTTTATGAATTATTTATTTGAGCTAGAGAGAGCACAAGTGCTGGGGAGGGACAGAGCAAGAGAAGAAGCAGACTCCCTGCTGAGCAGAGAGCCAGTCCCAGGCCTTGACCCCAGGACTCTGGGATCATGACCTGAGCCTGAGCCAAAGACAGATGCTCAACTGACTGAGCTACCCAGGTGCCCCATGGAAATAAATTTCTTCTAATGGTATCCCCACGTCCTTGCTCTCAGTGTAAAATTTAGGTAATTTTATATTTAGGTCACCTTCTAAAATAAAACCACCAGGAGGACACCTGCCTGGCTCAGTGGGTAGAGCATACAACTCTTGATCTTGGGGTTGAAAGTTTGAGCCCTATGCTGTGTGTAAAGATTACTTAAAAAAATATTTAAAATAAAACCTCCTCCATTTAGCCAGCGGATGTTCAGTATTTTTAACAAACTGTCTTTCACTTCTCCAGATGATTCCACACTAAAACCATTCTTTCGTTCCAATCTCAGAGCCTATCATTATATTTAACAAACTTGTAAAATGTTTGTGTTTTCTAATTATTCAATAGTTTGTGTTGGGGTGACTCAAAGTAAATTTATAGGCATTAAAGGACATTAAGGNGCCCTATCCTGTGTGTAAAGATTACTTAAAAAAATATTTAAAATAAAACCTCCTCCATTTAGCCAGCGGATGTTCAGTATTTTTAACAAACTGTCTTTCACTTCTCCAGATGATTCCACACTAAAACCATTCTTTCGTTCCAATCTCAGAGCCTATCATTATATTTAACAAACTTGTAAAATGTTTGCGTTTTCTAATTATTCAATAGTTTGTGTTGGGGTGACTCAAAGTAAATTTATAGGCATTAAAGGACATTAAGGCCCTTGACCCAAGGCTTAGACATTTCCAGAATTCTTTAGTGATAAGACTGAAAAAAAAAAATAGTACATTTATGGAGATGCACCATGCAGCAGCCTTATTTACACATCACAATAGCCCTAAAAAGCAAATGATTTTTCCTGTTTTATGGATGAAAAACTAGCTGTATTTTGGAGTTTGCAATTTTCTCTGACTGATTGTTTAAAGTTGTTTTAGGTTGGTTGCAATATTCCTCAAAATAAGTCCTCAGCAGAAATAAAAATGTCATTGCCACATTAGCTGTCTTTCAGCTACACATTATGATATATAAATTAACTCTTACAAGGAAGTTCAATGAGAAGTATCTGATGGCTTTTCCATTCTATTTTTCTCTTTCATAAAACTTAAATGTAGGTATTTTATTCTTGAAAGAAGGGTGTTGACATGTTTTAATAAATACCCTATTTTTATGGTAAGCTCTATACTTCTTATATTCTCCACGTATTCATTTAAATTTATGTTCTGCTATGCTTATGATCTGTTCTTATTCCAGCCTGCAGATATAAGCCATGATTCTTAAAGTAATAATAGTTAAAAACTGGCCTCGAGTTACAATAAAAGAGAAACTACAGAACTCTATGCCCTTGATCTTTAGGAAAAGTTAAAAAGCTTTGAGAATAAATCTGAATGCCAGTATCAAAGGGATGTCATTTTGATAAAAAATTTACACCAGTGTGCTTAATCTAGTATTAAAGTAATTCCGATTTCCTCTTTAAATATAATGTTTCTAATTATCGGTAATTGAAACTAATTTTGGTACACAGCTCTTATTAAATAAGACAAATGCTGCATGAGAAATGGCATGACCTTTTCATTATTGTTTTGTCAGGACACTTCTCTAGAGATATTTATTCATTTCCAAAGCTTTCTATGTCTTCAAAGAGCTCAATAAGGTATAGCTTTCTCTTGGTGTAACTCCAAACTTGTACATTCAAAAGGAGGACTTATAATTTACCACAGACAACAAGACATTGTAGTGTGAGTTCAATATCAAAACAGAATTTTTATTGTAGAAAGCCAAATCATACCCATTTGAGTAGAATGTTGGCTGATTGGTCTGAGGACCCGAAGTGGGCATCCAATAGGACTAGCCCNGTCTGAGGACCCGAAGTGGCCATCCAATAGGACTAGCCCAGAGGGCCCTTGGCTTTGGGAAGCATAGAAATCAAACACAAGTTGAGAGGAAGTGAGAGCAGAATTTATTAAAGNTCTGAGGACCCGAAGTGGGCATCCAATAGGACTAGCCCATAGGGCCCTTGGCTTTGGGAAGCATAGAAATCAAACACAAGTTGAGAGGAAGTGAGAGCAGAATTTATTAAAGACATGCAGAGAGTGCATCAGTATGGACAGAGGGTCCAGGAGACTCAGAAAGGAAAGGAGAGTAAGTCTCATGGTTACTTGGGGTCTGAAGTTTTTATTGAGGAATAGGGGTCTGGTGCCGATGTCTTCTTAGTAATCCAGGAACAAAGACAAGTGCTTAGATGTTCTCCATAAATCACTTAGGCCTTGGAGCCAGGGATCTTGATGAGTTGGTCTAGGAAAACCTTCACAACACACCATCCAGTCACTCCTTAGATGTCACCTATTATGCTGGAAGTCTCCCCTCACCACTGCGTCTTAGCAGACAGTCTCTGCTTTGCTGTCCTGCCTGCTGCTGCCTTGTGATGTATTCAATACACTTTTATCAACACCCACACCATCGGCTTCCACCCAGTCCAGGTCACCCCCACGTTTGGGAACCCCCCTCCAATGGGCAGAGACATCACATATAGATGTATATATCAATATATAGCTATCTATCTTAAAGGAGCTTCTTTTATTTAAGATGAGGATTGTATAGTTAACTTTAAAATAGAATTTGCTACTTTTGATGATATAATCTTCCATGCATAGAAATAAATAGTGTGGCTTTAATTAGAAATTATGGGGCGCCTGGGTGGCACAGCGGTTAAAGCGTCTGCCTTCGGCTCAGGGCGTGATCCCGGCGTTATGGGATCGAGCCCCACATCAGGCTCCTCTGCTGTGAGCCTGCTTCTTCCTCTCCCACTCCCCCTGCTTGTGTTCCCTCTCTCGCTGGCTGTCTCTATCTCTGTCAAATAAATAAATAAAATCTTTANTTGATGATACAATCTTCCATGCATAGAAATAAATAGTGTGGCTTTAATTAGAAATTTTTTGCACAGTTTCATTACTCCGAAAACTAAGTGACATGAGGGACCTAGCCAGTAACATAGCGGTAAATAACAGACAATTGCAACAAAGTGAACACCCTTAAAATAATCAATATTTTTTTAACTGAACCACAATAACAAGAAAAAAAAAACCTGTCAAAAGCCCTTCTCTAAAGAAATAAAAATCTACCTAATAGCATCCCTCCATTTTTCTGAGAAATTTAATACTCCCAATAGTAAAATAAGTAGTATTTTCTTTTGGCTGGGAGCCCAGAAAAATGGATTCCACAAAATAGACTCAGGCCATTTTTATTTTTAATTCCTCCACCTCTGCAGCCTTTATATCAGTATTCTGGTTGATTTTTCAAGTTCTTTTCATATTGGTTTTGCTTTTTGAGANTGTCAAAAACTCTTCTCTAAAGAAATAAAAATCTACCTAATAGCATCCCTCCATTTTTCTGAGAAATTTAATACTCCCAATAGTAAAATAAGTAGTATTTTCTTTTGGCTGGGAGCCCAGAAAAATGGATTCCACAAAATAGACTCAGGCCATTTTTATTTTTAATTCCTCCACCTCTGCAGCCTTTATATCAGTATTCTGGTTGATTTTTCAAGTTCTTTTCATATTGGTTTTGCTTTTTGAGATTGAAGAGTTTGTGAAGCCTGAAACAGATGCAGTTCATTAGCACTTAATTTGATTTGTTTAGAAACGTTACCTACACTTATATTGGAGAGATATAACATTATATAGCAATTCTTTGGCTCTGGTTTTAGAGAGCACAGTTGAAGTAGCAGTCCTACCTAGACATGCAAATAACCATGGCGTATTTTCAGTGTTTCTGATGTTTACACCTAATTTTATAATTAAATTTTAAAATTAACCTTATTTTTAAATTTATTTTTAAATTTAAATTTAATTAATTAACATATAATGTATTATTTGTTTCAGGGGTACAGGTCTGTGATTCATCAGTCTTATATAATACCCAGTGCTCATTACAGCACATACCCTCCCCAATGTCCATTACCCTGTCACCCCATCCTTCCACCCTCTCCCCTCCAGTAACCCTTAGTTTGTTTCCTAAGATTAAGAGTCTCTTATGGTTTGTCTCCCTCTCTGGTTTCATCTTGTTTTATTTTTTTCTTCTCTTCCCGTATGAACCTCTGCCTTGTTTCTTAAATTCCACATATCAGTGAGATATTATGATACTTGCCATTCTCTGATTGACTTATTTCACTTAGCATAATACCTTCTAGTTCCATCCACGTCAAATGCCAAGATTTTCATTTTTCTGATAGATGTGTGTGTGTGTGTGTGTGTGTGTGTGTGTATCACATCTTCTTTATCCATTCATCTTTGACGGACATCTGGGGTCTTTCCATAGTATGGCTATTGTGGACATTGCTGCTATAAACATTGGGGTGCAGGTGCCCCTTCGGATCACTATCTCTGTATCTTTGGGGTAAATACCCAGTAGTGCAATTGCTGGATCGTAGGGTAGCTCTATTTTCAACTTTTTGAGGAACCTNCTGTGTAATATTACATTGTGTGTGTGTGTGTGTGTGTGTGTGTGTGTGTGTGTGTGTATCACATCTTCTTTATCCATTCATCTTTGACGGACATCTGGGGTCTTTCCATAGTATGGCTATTGTGGACATTGCTGCTATAAACATTGGGGTGCAGGTGCCCCTTCGGATCACTATCTCTGTATCTTTGGGGTAAATACCCAGTAGTGCAATTGCTGGATCGTAGGGTAGCTCTATTTTCAACTTTTTGAGGAACCTCCATACTGTTTTCCAGAGTGGCTACACCAACTCACATTCCCACCAAGAGTGTATGCAGGAGGGTTCCCTTTTCTCCACATCCTCGCCAACATCTGTTGTTTCCTGAGTTGTTAATTTCAGCCATTCTGACAGGTGTGAGGTGGTATCTCATTGTGTAATTAACCTTCTTTTTAAGGGACTCAGTTTTACATAAGATTTGTTTTATTTACTTTTAATAGAAGGTTATATGCACTTTTGTTATTGAACTAACGTGAGTTCGCACCTTACTGAATCACAGATAGAAAATACACCAGGTGAAATTGTCACACAAAGTAGACTTTATTTGCAGCAAATGAGGAGATCATGGGGAAAAACTTCCAAAGCTGTGACTCTCCAAGCAAAGGTGAACGGGTTCCTTTTATTTAGGATTAGGTCGAATATTTAGGTAGGGGAGCCTTGTCATCATATGTAGAAGTGGGTGTAAGGTTGTACATGGGCCTTAAGGAAACAGGCTCATATATACATGGTATGTTATGTAAATGAGGCTTGTGCTCCTCCTTGGGTGGAGATTTTAGTATTATAATGAAGTAAAGGTAATTGTCAGTTATTGCGGAGGTCACTCCATGGTCTATCTGTGCAGGTGTAAGTCCAGGGTTTAGCTTAAATTGATCTAAGTGGTCTGGGCCACCAGGGCTCTTCCTCCAGACAGTCATTATTGCTTGAGGGGTATCTTTGGCTTCCATCACTGGGGTATTACTCCCATGGGGTCTTTGCCTGGGTTAAGAGATAAAGTGGAATGCAGAGCTTAAGGAAAAATGTGGGACAAAGGTTGGTGAGTACAAGCAGGGAGNTGAACCTGCATCTTCCTCTTCCACTCCCCCTGCTTGTGTTCCCTCTCTCGCTGGCTGTCTCTATCTCTGTCAAATAAATAAATAAAATCTTTAAAAAAAAAAAAAAAAAAGCAAGGCCAGTGGGAAAGGATTCTAGAGATTCAGAGTTCAGAGCCCTGCCCTGGAGGCTGGGTCTGGATGATGGCCCGAGACAGAAAGGGATACCACCTATCCCTAGAAGAATGGTAGTTCTTGTGATGGAGACCAGAAGGCAAAGAAAGCAGATGAAACCCATACCTTTTTCTTGAATTTATTCAATGGAGACTGTCTTTATATGTGGCATATTGATTTGAAAGCCTTTTACAAGGTGGTAGGCACCGGATACTTTGTTTTTGCTGATTTTGCTTACTTCTCTGTTAATGCCAAAAAATGTCAGGGAAGCGGTCTCTAGAAATAAGCACAGGATGATAAAATTGACTCTTTTTTCTTCTCAGCCCTCTTTCCTCCCATTTAAGAACATCATTCCATAATTTCTGTAAGTAATGATTCACTTGAGTTGATAGCTTGTCCTGGGTAAGAACACAAGTATTCATTCATATGATTAAATGAATAAATTTAATTTAAACCATTTAAATTCACACCATCTCTGATTAAGTAATTCACTCTATTTCACACATAGTTTTTTTTATTAAATTATAATCACAAATTAGGTTACAATGACTAAAAGACAAGAAGTAGAAAGGATTAAATATGCTGAAGAAGACACTAGCTACCTCTATAGGTCTAAAGTTTAATCAAGAAGGCAAAAAGTTAAGCAGTTGCTCCTGTGGGACACTCTGATCGGATGGGGGACCAAATGGGGAGCATTCCAATTGGGTGGGGTCTGGCAGTGTGGGTGGTTAAAGAATTCACCCAAAGAAGAACAAAAGAGATAAAATTTATTGAATACATTGCAAGGCAGCAGCAGTCAGGACAGCAAAGGAAAGACTGTCTGTGACGAGGTAGTGGTGAGAGGCCAGAGAGGGAGGGCGTATGGGGATGTATGGCATTTTCCCTTTTTCAGTAATCTTAGGAACTGTGCTTGGTTGTAATTGATCAGTTAGGGCCTATGGCTTTTTCGAGGTGGGTCACTTAATGAGCCTGTTTGCATTCAGCGTGGTAGTCACTGTGGGCTCTTTTGCCTTGATAAATTTCCATTGCTGAAGACTATGGCCTAAAAGCAGCCTCTACACTATATATCTGAAGAAAGAATATACATGTATGTCTCACTATTTCTATATCTACATCTAAATCTGTGTTTATTTCTTTACATGCCCTTAAGAGAAAAGACCATTGAAGGCATATGTTTAAAGTTATTTTTAGCTTTATATAATATCAGGAAGTTACTAAAGGTCTCATGTCTCTCAAAATACCTACTCTTATCTACTGGACAAAATCAGATTTTTTTCCCTTTATGTCTACATTCAGTGAAATATTCTTGATATATATCTATATCTATATTTAGGTAGATGATAGATAAATAGATGATAGATAGATTTTTTAACACCAATTTTCATCACATACTCTTTATGTAAACAGTTGGAGATATTATCTTAAAAGGTAAAGCAGAAAGGTGAAGCCAATGTCCAGAGAAATATAAGAAGCAATGTCAAGAAGGCATGAAAAGAAAAAAAGATGAGGATATTGGAGGCCTCAAAGCAAATCTTACAATTTTGATGAAGATTTATCTTACTACAAATTTTTAATTTTCTCTAAGTATTTAAAATTATCTTTGTGAATGAAGAGAAGTTCAACATCACTATAGATTAATTATGATGGTCAATTTTGAAATCTTTTACACTGGAGATATATATATAGATAGATAGGTATAGATATCTATCTATATATATATCTCCACATATATATATATAAATTTTTTTTCTTTCTCAGAAGGTTGGTGAGGAATTTTTGCAAGAACTATTTCTATTTTAATAAAAAAATGGAATCTAGGTAATTTAACCCAAGGTATAGTGAGCAATAATTTAAGTATCAAAACTGTATATCTCCCTGATATTGGCCACTTCTCTGAATGCTTTGTCCTCCATACTCAGTCTGTACTCCTCCTACCTTTATCTTTAGCCTCAGGTGTAGGTCTGATTTCAAAATTATGTAGCATAGTGGAAGGAGCATACATTTTGATGTCTCAGAGTAAGTAAATCCCAGTTTTATTATTTAATAGTCATGTGAATGTTACGGACTTAATTGTGTTCTCCTAAACATTGTTTTATTGAAATCCTAACCTCTGATACCTTAAAATGTGACTATATTTTGCAATAAGGCCTTTTGCAAACAAATAAGTAATTAAGGTTAAATGAGGACATGCATGGGCCCTAATCCAATACGGCTGCTAACAGGAGGGAGAGACACCAGGGATGTTTGCACACAGAGAAAAGGCCATGAGAAAGCAGCATCTCCAGGTCAAGGAGAGAGGGCTTAGGAGAAACTAACCATGCTGATATCTTGGTCTTGGACTTTCAGCCTCCAAAATGTAAGAAATTTGTTGCTTAGGGGCGCCTGGGTAGCGCAGTCGTTAAGCGTCTGCCTTTGGCTCAGGGCGTGATCCCGGCGTTATGGGATCGAGCCCCACATCAAGCTCCTCCACTGGAAGACTTCTTCTTCCTCTCCCACTCCCCCTGCTTGTGTTCCCTCTCTCACTGGCTGTCTCTGTCAAATAAATAAATAAAATNTGAGCCCCACATCAAGCTCCTCCACTGGAAGACTTCTTCCTCTCCCACTCCCCCTGCTTGTGTTCCCTCTCTCACTGGCTGTCTCTGTCAAATAAATAAATAATATCTTAAAAAAAAAATTCAACTCTTTTTTTTTTTTTTAAAAAAAAGAAATTTGTTGCTTATACTACCCAGTCTGTGGTATTTTTATTATGGTGGCCCTAGGAAACTAAGACAATAACCTTAAAAAAGTTTACATAACTTTTTAAATCTTAATTTCCTTATCTATTTAAAATGTACTATACTGAGGAATAAGTAAAATAATCTAAAGAGTGCAATGATGTACATTACATATTCATAAATCTTATTTTCCCTCATGTATTTTTGTTCTGACTTTCAACTCCAGTTACTGCTCATTAAACTCATGCCCACCAGTAGTTCATGGTATGAATCTAAGGGCAGAGAAAAAGGAAGAAGTTAATAGGCAAAAGCATTTGAAGTAAGTTCACTTGCATGAAATTCACAAAATATTATTCAAATAATATTTTATTTTATTTCTAAGAGTAGAGAAAAAGGAAGAAGTTAACAAGCAAGAGGATTTAAAGTAAGTTCACTTGCATAAAATTCACAAAATATTATTCAAATAATATTTTATTTCTTCAGGTTTAAGTAATCTTATTTTTTTATTTTTTATTTTTTTAAAGATTTGATTTATTTATTTGAGAGAGAGAATACAAGCAGCCAGAGGGGCAGAGAGAGGGGGAGAAGAAGAGCCCCACATGTGGGGCTCGATCCCAGGACTCTGAGATCATGATTTGAGCTGAAGGCAGACGTTTAACCAACTGAGCCACCCAGGCGCCCCCCCCTCCCATTTTTTAAAGATTTATTTATTTATTTTAGAGAGAGCTAGAGAGAGAGAGAAAGAGCTCGGGGGAGGGAGCAGAGGGAGAGAATATTCAAGCAGAGTCCCGCTGAGCACAGAGTCCGACTGGGGGTTCAATCCCATGACCCATGAGATCTGGACCTGAGCCAAAACCAAGAGTTGGACACTTAACCAACTGAGCCACCCAGAAACCCCCCAGTAATCTTATTCTTGATGAATACATCTGTTAGCACATTTTTTTCTCCTAAGATGATAATTTTAAAACTAATAACACCCTTAGCATTTCTTAAATTTATACTATTGAGTCAAATATAAAATGAAGAGTTCATCTTATTGTACAAGCAATTAATGCAACTTTTTTTTTTTTGCCTCAGAGCATTAAATACCAATTTGTTTGGGTTCCTAAATGTATGTCTTCTCCAAACTTCTGAATTATATTCAACTGTCTGCTCAGCAAAAGGGATCTTTCCCTTCCCTAATTTGCTCCATTACTTTGGGGCAATTAGCTCCTCCCTTGGCAACAATGACACTGTTATGGCAGTGGAGAAAGTCCTGCAGCTGCCCCTCAAAGATCATCTTGCCCATCAACACCAGGGCACTGTTCCCTAGCAAGTTGCTCTAGCAACATGGGACTTTTACTTCTGCACTGGCAACTGGATGGCAGCTCTGAATCAGCTAAACTGTCTCTCCTGAGTACCAACTCTCATTAAGGTACACCTCACCTAAATGTGGACTTTGTTTATTCCTTTCATCTCCCCTTGCCTGGAAAAATAGTATGATGAATCTAACATTGGTTTGGAGTATATTATTTTGAAACCGCTTAAAAGCATAAAGTTGAACAAAAATCAAAATGGCTGCAATAATGCTTCAGCAAAGCTGGCTAATTGAACATAATAGAATAAAAATAAAAGCAACAACAATAATAATAAAGATAAATTTTAAAGTTACCTTTTTCCTCTCTTCTGCAAACCTCCCCTCCTCCCTTCTTAGCCTTCAGTTTTAGGAGCACGGTACCACCCTGACAACAAGGCTGGCAACACAAACACAATTCCTGTCAAAACTGGCTAGATCCTGTATTTCCCCATAAACAGTGCCAGTCCCTTCCTCCAGTTGGGCTTTCAGTTTTGAGGGCCATAACCTACCACAGCCTCCTTTGCCCCAAAAAAAACCAATAAAGCTGTTGTTCCTCTTTATCCAACACTTGTCTTTGTGTTATATTTTGGCTCTGAAGCATGGAGGATGACTTTTGACAACAATTTCTTTATTAGTTAATAAGAGACATTATCTTGTATAATTTTGGCTTGTGAAATCCCCACAGTAGATCTGTGTTTAAACAAATTGTGGCAAAGACAAACCCCATCTCTGAGCAGAATTTGTGTCCCAAATAATACACATATGAAGTGAAAAATACCCTCACTTTATTAAAACTTTTTTTTAGAAAGAAGAGTTTATAAGGAATTATCTTCGGAGTGCAGAAGAAAATTTTGCCTCACATGACCATAACCAAAATGAGCATTATTGAAGGCAAATACCATTACTCAGTGTAATGAAGATAAGGCTGACAACTTACAGGACAAATTGTACGAAAAAGTTAAACCATTTATGGCATTTTCTATTGCAGCTGAAGAGCTCAGATATATATAGCACCATCCAATTAGTTCTATCATTTGGTGGTGTCAATGAAAATTTTGATGTGGAAGAAAAGCTCTTAAACATGGTGTCCATGACAATCACAACTTAGTTCTGTGTTGAATCATGTCTTAATGATTTTAATATAAACTGGTCAAAATTAGTACATATGAGTGCTGAGAGTGTTCCCAAAATGGTCAAAGCTAATGTTATCAAATTTAAACTGCAGTGGCAACATTTTTCAAGGGCACAAACCGAAGTCAGTTCCTTGTATGTATGATGCAGAGTTACTCTGCTAGAAAATTTAAATAGAGCACGTAGTGGTTGTAATAATTAAGTCTATGAACTTTGGGTCCTTCTATGGCCAGATCCACACAGTTCCGTCTTTTGGTTGATGAACTGGATGAACAATAGCACTCTGATCTATACATTGACACTAAGATGCTTAGGTGTGGCATTTCTGGAAAGAATTGAGATTTTAAGATAATCAGTTCATTTAAATAGCTAACAACAAATACTGGATCAAGATGAAGTTTGTACTGACCCTACAACTCAATACAACTAACCAAGTTTCTTCTATTTTTCTCTCCATTGAAGGGTAATCATGAAAATATTTTTTTTAATATTTTCTTTTCTAGATAAGTTTCATCATTATGTAATTACATTTCTTATATTGAAATAGCTCTCATCAAATCAGAAAATCATGATCAAACTAAAATTACAAAATAAAGGTTAAAACTTACACTTTCTTTCTCCACCCCCCCCCAAAAAGCCTAAAAGCTAAAGTTCGTCAGGCTGCCTTTCTCAGTATTAAAAGTTCACATAAAAAGATACAGATGTAAAGTTACTGAATTACTATTCAAATACCACACTGAAAGCCAAATATAATAATGATGCAGCAATAAGAGAATTTTATCAGTATGTGCATGAGTTTTTCTAAAATTAATTTAAAAATAAAAACAATTATGATTTTATCAATATTTGGAATTACCATATTTCTAAATCGCTGCATCTTGAAAAAATTGAAACTATTTCATATGTTTAAAGGATTAAAGGGTATTACTATAGTGCAGATGTTCTTATTGTTATTTATCTGTGCCATGATAATCTTACTTAATTATCACAGCCCTGTAAAATACATGGTATTATCTCCATTATATCTATAATGGTACAAAGCACAGAGTAAATAAGCTTATACTTCACAGGGAATAAGGAGTAGTGGTGGAATTTGAATCCAGACAATCTGGTTCTATGACAAAATCTCTTAGCTACTAGGCTGTAGCTGCATTACCAAAAATATAAATTAGGAATGGATCCAAATGAAAGTAAAAATGAATTACAAAAAAAAATTCATTTCTGTCAAAACAATGAGATCTTACTATGTACCTATCAGGATGGCTAAAATTCAAAACATAAAAAATGTCAAATATCCTACTGGTGAGGATATGGAGCAATGGGAACTTTCATTCATAGCTGCGGGAATGCAAAATGTTACAATCACCTTGCAAGACATTTTGGCAGTTTCTTACAAAGCTAAACATAGGCTTACTATACCATCCAGCAACTCTATCCTAGTTATTTACCCAAATGCATTCAAAACACAAAAACCTACACATGGATATTTGTGGCAGTTTATTCATAATTGTCAAAAATTGGAAGTAGTAAGATGCCCATCATCAGGTGAATGGATAGACTGTGATCCATCCATATGGGGGACTATTATTAGGCAATAAAAAGAAATGAGTTACTAAGTCATGAAAACATGGACAAATTTTAAATACATATTGCTATGTAAAAGAATCCAATCTCAAAAGCTTATATAAATGTATACTTTCAATATGATGTGTTCTGGAAAAGACAAAACTATGGAGACAATAAGAAGATCAGTGGTTGCTTCCCATTTGGTGGGAGGGGGAAAGAAAGATGAACAGGGATAGCACAAAGGATCTTTAGAATGGTGAACTATCTGTATAATATTGTAATGGTAGGGGCGCCTGGGTGGCACAGCGGTTAAGCGTCTGCCTTCGGCTCAGGGCGTGATCCCAGCGTGGCGTTATGGGATCGAGCCCCACGTCAGGCTCCTCTGCTGTGAGCCTGCTTCTTCCTCTCCCACTCCCCCTGCTTGTGTTCCCTCTCTCGCTGGCTGTCTCTATCTCTGTCAAATAAATAAATAAAATCTTTAAAATAAAAAAATTAAAAAAATATTGTAATGGTAGACACATAGCATTATGCATTTGTCAAATCCTACAGAACTATAGGTCACAGAATGAACCCTAAGAGAAACTACGGAACATACTTAACGATAATGTAAAGATAATGGTTTAGCAATTGTAACAAATCTACTACCCTAAAACAAGATGTTAATAATAGAGAAACTGGGCGTGTGTTAGAGGTATTAGAGGGATTCAAGGGGAATATGGATACTCTCTGTACTTTCTATTCATTTTTTTTGGTAAACCTACAACTGCAGTAAAAAAAATAAAAATCTATTAATAAAAAATGTATTTCTGTGGTGACTGTCAAAGATAATCTTTAATATCTCATATTACTTCTTTGCACAGAAATTCAATAAAAATATACTTTGATTGTATTATTTCTGGCAGTTGATTTTTCTTATACCTAGACCAGATCTGTTCATTTGGTAGGTTACTATAAACATTTGAGCTTGTATTTATTCTAAAACCTTGTGATGCTCTTTTTTTATATATAATTATAGCTCTCCCAATTGTCTCTGCACATTTATGCACTGTATACTTCTTAAGAAATGATAATTACCCTCAAACCCTGGAGCCGATTTGCTCTAAACCTCCCCTTGGCCAACACTTCCTACATCCAAGCTTGCTGGATTATGAAATGCTCACTTTCATAAATATGTAAAAGAGATAAAAATTGCTCTCACATGAGAAAGCTTGTTTTTTGGATTTTATGCATCTGTACTTGAAAAGAAAATGTAACATTAGGTGAATGGACACTGGAAACAGAAGTTCTAGAGACAGATATGTATGTGTTCTCACTGATATATCAAAATGCCATTGAGTATAAATGTACACCTATTTTCAAATGTACTTTTGGGTATACATAATAAATTAATGAGTGAAAAAATATATAAATTTATAATTAATAATATAGTCAATTTTATAATTGTTAATTTAGGCATTATTTTCCGACTTCATTTCTGAATAAATATATCCATACATATATATTTACCCTAGTTTTACTTAATAAAATATAAATAAATTTTAATTTTTGTAACCTAAGAGATATGAATTTTAATTCTACCTAGGAGTAGGTTTAATTAAACTGTAAATTTTCTTTATATTTTTAAAATAATTTATTATAAAAATCAATACTATCAGGGCGCCTGGGTGGCTCAGCCAGTTAAGCATCTGCCTTCAGCTCAGGTCATGATCCGGGGGTCCTGGAATCAAGTCCTACATCAGGCTCCCTGCTCAGTGAGGAGTCTGCTTCTCCCTCTTCCTCTGCCTGCTGCTCCCCCAGCTTGTGCTCTCTCTCTCTGTCAAATAAATAAAAAAAATGTTTTTTTTTAAAAATACTATCTTTTAATTTTCCCCCGTGTTATATATAGTTATTCAAATTTTATTCCCTCCATCCCAGAGATTTTCTGATCTTTATTATCATTATAATCAGTTATACTTATTTCCCATAGCAAAGAATGTGTGTAGGTTATCTATTAAATTTCTAATTGACATTATTTTGAGTTTGTAAAATGTCCTCTCAATTGCTGAAAACAATTTAGTATAAAAGGTACCTTTTGAGGTTAATGTAATTTTATCCTTTCTTTCACCCATATTATAATTTAGTGGGAAGTATAATATGTCAGGCACCTCTAGGCAGACATCATTGAATATGTATCTTCATATACGTGTGTGTGTGTATTTTGAAGGCAAGAAAGTCATAATATACAAAAATGTAATTTAGAAAGAAGGAAAAAAGTGCAAAATCATGTGTTTGTCATTATTATTTTCTAATGAGATCAATAGGACATTGTTTTCTAACAAGATTTCAAAAACAATCAAAAACTTTGCTATTTAAAAAATTGCCTAAAATTGTTACACTTTCAATCTGTTTGACCTTTTTATATGTGAAAATCTCAACTTGCTTTCTATCTCTGATACGGTTTATGGGCACAGTATATTAGGATCAGATTGTAACATCATCAACCATACACTAAATCAACTCAGCCCACATACGTTTGAGTTATTATTCTATGATAATGCTGTACCATGTGGGATGATATAAAAACGTACTTCTGGTCTTCATTCTTGAAGTGTGAATTAGAGATTCAGGCATGTGAAGCAATGACTATGTGCTAAACGAGAGGTTAAAAGCATCATCACATAGCTTCATAGTCAATTTCATCAAAACAAATCCAAACAAGTAATTCATTATCCATTTTTCTATGATAATTACAGCCGCAAAGTCCCTTTTAGCAGCTCCTAGATTTGTGTGTGATTGAATAATTGAGAGGTGCATGTACTCTGCAAAATAGTTTTGAGCCTCCTGGAATTCTCATGATAGTATATTTCTTGTAGCCAACCCTATGTAGAAACATACTAGAAAAGGGATTCTGGAAGATGTAGTTTAGCCAAGTCAAGATGGTTCATCAAAAAAACCCAATATTCCACACTTTAGTCATTTGGCATTCATACATATATCCTCATACATTCAATCTCCAAATAAAGATAATCAAGTCATAATTCTGGCTAACATCATACAACTACTCCATGCACAATTTAAACACTACAACATTTCCCCCATAAAGATACAAAAACCTCTTTTAATGTACTGTAACTTTAATACTGAGATATAAAGTTAACTATTATTAATAGCACTTTTCATATTAGATAATAAGAGGTACCAGAGAGAATATAGGAAAAAATATAAACATAAGAAACATAGGCCCATAGGAAAAAAATACAAATGCATAGATAGAGATACAGATATTTAGATCGATCTAGATCTAAATCAAGATAAAGACAGATATACAAACACATTCATATCAAAATAAGAAATAACAAATCATAAATATTACAGTACTCATTCTACAACTGTTCACTTGAGCACAAGTGTTATTTATAGCTATCTTCTTCAATTACCCATTTCATATATCCTTTGTCTTCAGCAAGTACCTCAGTTGGCTATGGTTCTCTGCCTGATGAAGTGGCCCAAGTCTTGATTTCTGAAGTATCTGGACCACTAGCAATCATGCCTGAATTATGTTTTTGTAGTTTCCCTTCACTCTAATGATGGGACAAAGTAGTAATTAGAGACATTGTAAGGGATGTCCTGTATTCCAGACTAATCTTATTTATCTCAAATGTGTAGTAGAAACCCTATTTTCTCTTGGTAATATTTTCAACCACCCTAACCAGTACAATAAACACTTTCTTTGCCTGCCTAGTCAGAGGCATGAAAAAACTAAAATGACCAGGTGGCAATCACAATTTTCAATTCAACTGAATTGTTTTTTTCAACTAAGTTCTCTAACCAGTAGAGGCGAAAGTCACATGGACAAGAAGCAAACTTTTACTGGCAGAACACCAGGAATAATGCTCAGAAGAGCCATTCCCATTCCCAGCTGTGAATCCTGGTGATGGGAGAAACGACATCATACATCAGATGCTCATTTAGAGAACTGACTACATTCTGGAAGATATTACTTCAGGCATGTGGGGTCTTGGCTTTCCCATTCCAGCAAGCCAGATGCTTGAGAGTGGTAGGGAACATGGTAAGACTAATAAATTCCATGAGAATGGGCCTACTGTCACTTTCCATTTGCTGTGAAATGAATTCCATGGTCAGAAACAATATGCCTGGCCTACCACAAAAGTGGATATGACAGTCATGGTAGTTTGGGTGGAAGCATTGTGGGCAAGGAAGGCAAATACATTTCCAGAGTAAGTTATATTCAAGTAAAAACAAGGTCTTAGCTATCCCATGGAGAAAGTGCTCTAACGTAGATAACCTCCCACAGGTAGCTGGCTAATGGTGCCGTATGAGGATGCCAGGCCAGTCTCTATTACTGGAATACTGGACATTCAACAGTGGCTGTTGCCAGGGCAGCCTTGGTGAATGGAAGTCAAAGTTTCTGAGCCCATGCCAGATTTCCATCCTTGCCACTATTGGCACTTTGTTCGTGTGTCACTGGGCAATGGCAGAAATGGTGAGGGAAGATACTGACAGATATCCACAAAACGGACCATTTTATTCACTTGATTATTAAAATACCCCTGTTAAGCTCATCTTCTTTTTTTTTTTTAAAGATTTTATTTGTTTATTCGACAGAGATAGAGACAGCCAGCGAGAGAGGGAACACAAGCAGGGGGAGTGGGAGAGGAAGAAGCAGGCTCATAGCAGAGGAGCCTGATGTGGGGGCTCGATCCCATAATGCTGGGATCACGCCCTGAGCCGAAGGCAGACGCTTAACCGCTGTGCCACCCAGGCGCCCCTCATCTTCTTTTTTTGTTAATTCACATAGAACACAAATATCTTTATATCTCGTGCCCAACGAGATTCATCCACATACTTTCCCCAAGACTCTTTTCATGAATTTTCAAATTATGTACTTTTTAAATCCCTGTCCATTCAGCCAAACCACTGACTACATCTCATAAATTGATACTGACTTGGCCATTTGGCATCTCTCCTTGTAGGCAAAAATGAGCACAGTTTCACTGACTAAAATTGTAGGATTTCCCTTCCCAACTGACTTTTAGAGAACCCTCAAAAGAGACCACAGTATTAGTGCTATCAGCTTTTGAGTAGTCTTTTCATATTGTGCAGTAGTATCCATACTGGGCTCAAGAAGGTAAAATATCAGTAATAGGGGCCATGGACATCGATCTACTTTCTCATGTAACCCATACCTGCTTAAGTCCCACCACATGGGTAACACCACCCTTTGATAATGGAGTGCTGTCACATATGCCCAACTTTACGCCTCGGTAGGTCTGAAAATTCTACTTCATGATGGACAGCTCAGGTTTCATGGTAGCTTGAAGGCCCATAATTAAGCATTTAGCCTCTACTAAGGCCCAGTAACAAGGCAGAAGCCATTGCTCAAAAGGAGACTAGTTATCCACATATGATCTCTGGACTTTACTCCAAATCTTTAAGGGTTTGAGAAGTGATTCACCTACAGGGACCTGCCAGTGGCTCTGAACAATGTCTCTATCTGCCAACAATACTTCAAATACTATTAGATTTGCTGGCCCATATGGCTTAAGTGGTAGAGCAGTTTCAGCCAGTGCCCAAGGGGTTCCAGTCTGTCTTTTCTGACTGCCTGTCTGTGGCTATTAAGCCTCAGTCCAATGACAAATATTCCTTCAATGTCAATGAATATCACAGAATACATGAGTAGGAGCAAGATATTTCAATGTTTCTGCATTTTATTATTGTTATCTATTTATCAGTTGCTGTCCTCAAGCAAACAGGTGCTCCTAGGATGTTTCTTTTTTTACACGTAGTTTACCACCATCTCACATTTGATGCTTGGTGTATAGTAGGCACTTTAAATTTATTGAATCCAACTGGATTTAAGATATATTTCTGATAATTATAATTATTCACATATCTATACTGACTGTTCAGATGCAATCATGCACACACGGGCACAGTCATTCACTTACACAGAGTCCGGAAGGAAAAAGTTGCCTATTCATTCAGTCTTTCCGCATGAAGCTGAATTCAATACTCTTTCTTTTGGCTAAGCCCCTGGTAACTGAAGATTTTCAAGATCATGTTATCTAACCAAATTCATATCTACTTATCTATACATCTGCTTTAAAATTCCTCGTCTGTCTACTTATCATAAACCATATTTAGTTCATCACATGTGGATACCATTTCCTAGTTGAACTAAGGTCATTGCAAAATCACAAGGTTATACATTAGCTGTTTCTCATGAACATATTTTAGATGATTAATATAATTAGTCTGAGTAATTATGGGATTGATACATTCACAGATTGGTCTAATTAGCCTTTGAACGGACTGATGGCTCAATTGAAGAGCTAATAAATTATCTGGCTGAACTCCACACACCTTCTATACTTGGCTTGATTAATAACCAAGCTTTTGGCAAAGTAACTGGGCAAAAGGCTAATACTTACCCTATCAATTTTCAATGATCACATTGCCTTAATGACTATTTATGCCTCCTGAATACTTGATTCTTTTTGTTTTAATATGTATTTTTGATGCTTATGACAATGATCAAACATTTTCACTTACTTGTACATAGATTAGTACTATTAGAAGACTTCCGTGAGACTGTTTCCATAGCATAAATGAGTAATTCTAGAAAACTTAGAAATACCATATAAAAATACATGCAATTAAACAATAATTTTAGTTCTTTGTCATTTGGCATTTCTCATAGAATTTATTAGCATAACTTCTTTTGTTTTTGACAAATAATGTTATTTCCCCCCCGTTTCTATTTTTACCTAATTCTATTTATGGGTAGGATAATAAATAGAAGTTTGTCTTAAAGTTATTTACATATCTTTGTAAAGAAATCAAATTATAATAACTAATAGTAATATATGTGCACAACTTTTGATATTGTTTCTTTCTTACCGAGTAGATCTATCTATGCTGTATTTACATTTGTTTAATTAAATTTTCAAAATTTTAGCTATCATATATAGAAAAATCTCCTTGACACTAAGTTAAGGCCATTTTCAGTGATAAAAAGCTCAGTCAGTAAATGAAAACTATTTAAGTGTAACCCTCTAATTCTAATGCAAAAGCTGGCGTATGTTCAGTGCTCATTCACAATGCTGTGAGAAATGTATATTTTTATTCATTCTTCTATTGCCTTAAACCTAATTAAATTTATATCTATTCTTAAGATACACTCTTATAATAACTTATGCAAACTCCATTATGCATTTAATTTAGAAGCTATTGATCTTCTATAAATCATAAACTGTTTTTTTATCAGAAAGATATTATATTTTTTTTATTTTTATTTTTTTATTTTATTATATTATATTATGTTAATCACCATACAGTACATCCCCAGATTCCGATGTAAAGTTTGATGCTTCATGTTGCGTATAACACCCAGTGCACCATGCAATACGTGCCCTCCTTACTACCCATCACCAGTCTATCCCATTCCCCCACCCCCTCCCCTCTGAAGTCTTCAGTTTGTTTCTCATAGTCCATAGTCTCTCATGTTTCATTCCCCCTTCTGATTACCCCCCTTTTCTTTATCCCTTTCTTCCCCTACCGATCCTCCTAGTTCTTATGTTCCATAGATGAGAGAAATCATATGATAATTGTCTTTTCTCTGCTTGACTTATTTCACTTAGCATTATCTCCTCCAGTGCCGTCCATGTTGCAGCAAATGTTGAGAATTCGCTCTTATCAGAAAGATATTTTAATTTGATGCCATAATACTGTCTTTTCAATTACAGAAGTGTTTGGTGGTTGTCCAGTGGTGTGTTTAATAGAATTCTTATTAGTAATACAGTAATTTGCCCCCCCTTATACATACTATTATCACTCAAAGCCTTAATTCTGCCTATTACACACAATTTATTTGCCATATATCTATCAATTGATCAATTGATCGATCTGTCATCTGTATCTGCTCAAATTTTGAGATTCTTTCCCCCTCCTTTTCCCTCCCCCTCTACTCCTACCCCAACTTGAGTGCTCTCTCTCTCTTTCACTCAAATAAATAAATAAATAAATAAAATATTCAAAAAGAAAAGAATGTTTTTTATTAAGGTGCGGAAGTTTCCTTCTGAATTAGTTTTCTAGAACTGCTGTTACAAAGTAGAAAAACTGGGTGACGTAAAACAACAGAAATTTATTGTCATTTCTGAAGCCTGAAAGTCAAAAATCAAGCTGTCTGTAGGGTTGGTTTTCTCTAGAGGCCCTGAGTGAAAAATTGTCTCATGGCTCTCTCCTACTTTCTGGTGGTTATTAGCAATTCTTAGTGTTTCTTAGCTTGTTCATGCATCTCTATAACCTCTGCCTTCATCTTCATATTACGTTGTCCTCTATGTGTGTGCTGTCTCTGTATGTCTTCTCTTCTTATAAAGACACAGCTGTTTGGATGTAGGACTCTCTAATCAATTATGACTTCATCTTAACTAATTACATCAACAAAAACCCTATTTCCAAATACGGTCACATTCTGATGTTGCAACCACTAATCTATATTTTATCTTCATATATATATATATGCTTATGGACATTTATTATAAATGAAATAATACAATATATGACTTTTTTAACTGGCTTCTTTTATTTAACATAATATTATCAGCATGCATCTATGTTGCAGAAGATAACCGTTCTTTGTTTTATTTTTTACTGAATAATATTTCATTATATGTATATACTACATTTTACTTACCCATTTTCCAATCAATGAGAACTTGTCTTGTTTCTACTTTTTGGCTAATTATGAATGCTGCTCTGGACATTTGTTACAAACTTTGGCTTGAAATGTTTTGAATTATCTTAAGTATATGTCTAGAAGTAAAATCGCTGGGTTATATGATAATTCCCTGCTTAATTTTTGATGGACTACAAAACCATGTAGCTACACCATCTTCTCCAGCAGTGTGCAAGTGTTCCAATCCACTCCAATAGTTTATATTCTTAATTTTGTCATCTACTTTTTTGATTGAAGCAATCCTCAATAGTGTGAAGAATATCACATTGTAGTATTGATTTGTATTTCCCCTATGACTAATTTTGAGCATATTTTCATGTAATTATTGGCTCTTTGTATGTATTTTTGAAGAAAGTATTTTTCAAATATTTTTCCAATATTTAATTGTCTTTTTATCATTAAATTGTAAAATTCTTTATATATATTAGGCACTGGGCCATCACCTGATATATAATTTACATATATTTTCTCTCATTCTCTACATAGTCTTTCACTTTCTTGATAGTGTTCTTTGACAAATATATTTTTTAATTTGATGTAATCAAATTTACATTTTTTTTCTTTTTTTTGCTTTTGTGCCACACTTAAGAATCCATTGCCTAATCATTGATCATGAAAATGTATGCTGTGTTTTCTTCTTAGAGTTTAGAATGTTTTACTTTTACATTTATTATATCTACACTACATTTTGAGTTACTATGTAGATGGTGTGACATAGGGGCCCAACTTCACTTTTTCATGTGACTTTCTAATTGTTCTAGCATCATTTGTTGAAAATATATCTTTGTAATCATGTGAGCTCTGGGAGTTATCCAGTTTATATCATCACCCCATCATCTTTCCTAGCCTTACGAAGTTTCATCATACTCATATGCCACTTAGCATTCTGTGAACTCAGTGCAATTGATCTGTAGAATGCTCATGCTCTTTTATGTAGAACCAGGTTAACTCTACCTTGCAAATGAAGCCTCAGAGTTCCTGAACTTTAATCTCTACTTTCTTAGCTCACTGATGTTACTGTGGTCTGTTTGAGGTCCTTGTCTCTGCACTGGGGTCCATAATATATCTCTAGGCAATTTTATTTCTCACATCACTGATTTTCCTACTTTCTGGGATCACAATCCTGTGCTTTCAGTTATCCAATGTTTACTTTTGTTTTTTTGTTTGCTTTTGTTTGAGTTTTTTTCCTCTGTTCTCTAATTGTTTATGTTGAAAGTTAAGTCTGGAAATTTTACTCTATCATGGTCAGAAGCAGACATCTATGTTATGAATTTTAACTAGTATACTAATTCAGAAAACAGTTTCCTCACTCTTGCTCTCTTTTTTTAATAATATTTTTTATTATATTATGTTAGTCACCATACAGTACATCCCTAATTTTTTGATGTAAAGTTCCATGATTCATTCTCTCTTATACACACTTATAATTAATACATAGCTTGTAGTTCAGTTTTATATTTTTTATTAATAGTGAAATTTATTGATAAATTTTTAAAACCACATATTTTATTTTTCTAAATACATTTATATAAAAGTAGTTATTATGTGTACATAAAATATAGTTAGTAAATTACAAAACAAAACACTTTCTATGAATTCTTTTAATTTTGACTTTTTTTTGGCTATTTGGGGTCTTAACTGGTTCCACACAGATTTTAGGATTATTTGTTCCAGCTCTGTGAAAAAAGTTGATGGTATTTTGATAGGGATTGCTTTGAATGTATAGATTGCTCTAGGTAGCATAGACATTTTAACAATATTTTTCTAATCCATGAGTATGGAATGTTTTTCCACTTCTTTGTGTCTTCTTCAAGTTCTTTCATGAGTGTTCTATAGTTTTCTGAGTACAGGTCCCTTGTCTCTTTGGTTAGGTTTATTCCTAGATAGCTTATGGTTTTGAGTGCAATTGTAAATGAGATTGGCTCCTTAATTTCTCTTTCTTCTGTCTTGTTGTTGGTTTACAGAAATGCAACTGATTTCTGTGCACTGATTTTATACCCTGCCACTTTGATGAATTCCTGTATGAGTTCTAGCAATTTGGGGGTGGAATCTTTGGGTTTTCCAAGTAGAGTATAATGTCATCTGCAAAAAGTGAGAGTTTGACTTCTTTGCCAATTCTTTTTCTTTTTGTTGTCTGATTGCTGAGGCTAGGACTTCTAGTACTATGTAAAACAGCAGTAGTGAAAGTGGGAATAACTACTTTGTTCCTGACCTTAGGGGAAAAGCTCTCAGTTTTTCCTCATTGAGAATGATATTTGCTGTGGCCTTTTCATATATGTGTTTTATGACATTGAGGTATGTTCCCTTTACCCCTACTCTGTGAAGTTTTAATCAATAAAGGGTGCTTGTGAAATACCTTTTCTGCATCTATTGAGAGGATCATATGGTTCTTGCCCTTTCTTTTATTTATGTAGTGTATCACATTGATTGATTTGTGGATATTGAACCACCCATTCAGCCCAGGAATAAATAAATCCTACTTGGTCATGGTGAATGATCTTTTTAATGTACTGTTGGACCCTGTTGGCTAGTATTTTGGTGAGAATTTTTGCATACATGTTCATCAGGGATATTGGTCTGTAATTGTCCTTTTTGGTGGGGTCTTTGTCTGGTTTTGGGATCAAGGTAATGTTGGCCTCAGAAAGAGTTTGGAAGTCCTCCTTTCATTTCTATTTTTTAGGAAGCCATCCAGCCCTGGGCTCTTGTTTGCTGGGAGATTTTTTGATTACTACTTCAATTTCTTTGGTTATGGGTCTGTTCAGGTTTTCTATTTCTTCCTGGTTCAGTTTTGGTAGTTTATATATCTCTAGGAATGCATCCATTTCTTCTAGATGACCTAATTTGTTGGCATATAGTTGCTCATAATATATACTTGTTTGTATTTCTTCTGTGTTTGTTGTGATCTCTCCTCTTTCATTCATGGTTTTATTTATTTGGGTCATTTTTCTTTTCTTTTTGATAAGTCTCGCCAGGGGTTTATCAATCTTATTAATTCTTTCAAAGAACCAGCTCCTAGTTTCATTGATCTCTTCTACAGTTCTTTTGTTTTCTATTTCATTGATTTCTTCTTTGATCTTTATTATTTCTCTTCTCTTGCTGGGTTTAGGCTTTATTTGCTGTTCTTTCTCTAGCTCCTTTAGGTGTAAGGTTAGGTTGTATATTTGAGACCTTTCTTGTTTCTTGAGAAAAGCTTGTATTGCTATATACTTCCCTCTTATGACCACTTTGCTGCATCCCAAAGATTTTGAACACCTGTGTTTTTATTTTCATTTGTTTCCATGAATTTTTTTTAACTCTTCTTTAATTTCCTCATTTACCCATTCATTCTCTAGTCAGTTCTTTAGCCTCCATGTATTTGAGTTCTTTCCAAATTTCTTCTTGTGATTGAGTTCCAGTTTAAAAGCACTGTGGTCCGAAAATATGCAGGGAATTATTCCAGTCTTTTGGTACAGGTTGAGACCTGATTTGTGACCCAGTATGTGATCTATTCTGGAGAATGTTCCACGTATACTTGAGAAGAAGAATGTGTATTCTGTTGCTTTAGGATGGAATGTTCTGAATATATCTGTGAACTTCATCTGGTCCAGTGTGTCATTCAGAGCCCTGTTTCTTTGTTGATCTTCTGCTTAGATGATCTGTCCATTGTAGTAGAGGAGTGTTAAAGTCCCCTACTATTATTGTATTATTATCAATGTGTTTCTTTAATTTTGTTATTAATTGGCTCATGTAATTGGCTGCTCCCATGTTAGGGGCATTAATATTACAATTGTTAGATCTTCTTATTGGCCAGTCCTTTCTGGCCTGCCAGGTCTCTGTGGATATGTCTGCTTCCAGTCTAATGTTTCTACCCTTGTGGGTTATGGACCTCTTGTCCTGAGGTGCTTTCAGGATTTTCTCTTTGTCCATGATATTTACAAATTTCAAATAAATATTTTCGTATTTTCAATATGTTGGGGTGTTGACCTATTTTTATTGATTTTGAGGGGGGTTTTCTGTGCCTCTTGGACTTGGATGCCTGTTTCTTGCTCCAGATTACAGAAGTTCTCTGCTATAATTTGTTCCAATATACCTTTTGTCCCTCTCTTTCTCTTTCCTCTTCTTCTAGGATCCTGATTATTCTAATATTGTTTTATTTTATAGTTTCACTTATCTCTCAAATTTTCCCCTCGTGATCCCCTCATGATCTCTATTTTTTCAGCTTCTTTATTTTCCATCATTTTGTCTTCTAGATCACTAATTCTCTCTTCTGCTTCATTTATACTAGCAGTTATAGCCTCCATTTTTGATTGCATCTCACTAATAGCCTTTTTATTTTCGACTTGATTAGGTTTTAGTTCTTTTGCTTCTCCAGAAAGGGATACTCTAGTGTCTTCTTTGCTTTTTTTTCAAACCCAGCTAGTATCTTTATAATTGTTATTCTGAACTCTAGTTCCAACATCTTACTTATGTCAGTACTGATTAGGCTCCTGGCAGTCAGTACTGCCTCTTGTTCTCTTTTTTGAGGTAAGGTTTTCCATCTTATCATTCTTTCAAAAAGTTGTCACTTTTCTATATGTAGAGTTGCAGCTATTCTTTTTAGATCTCCAGTAGAGTTCCCAGGGGTTAGAATGATTTGACAGCCATCTAGTTGAATTCCTGGGACTGGATGAAAGTAAGGTCTCCCACTCCTCGGCCATCTACTCATTTAAATTTGACTCTTGATTTTTAATAATAAGTATGGCATCAGAAGTTCAAAAAACACATACTTCATTTTATTTTGAAACATTAGAAAGTAACTTTTGAAGTATAACTGAATCCCTTTTCATGATAAAAAATAAAGTCATCGATGCATCCCAAGAAGTAACAATTCTGTTCCTCTCTCAATTTCTGAACCAATTGAAATAAGACAAAAATATCACTAAGTAGAAGAATGAAATATCACTTGTATCACTCTATAAAGCTGGTTAGGGTGTATATATATATACACACACACATACATATACACATATATATGTATATATACATATATATACAAAGATTTATTTATTTATTTATTTAAGAGAGAGAAAGTGAGTGCATGTAGGGGAAGGGACAGAAAGAGAGGGAGAGAATCTCAAGCAGACTCCCTGATGATTGCAGAGCATTACATGACCCTGACATGATCTGAGCCAAAATCAAAAGTCATACACTTAACTGACTGAGCCATCCAGCCTCCCCTAGAGTATATTTCCATGTGAGAGTCTAAACAGACTCGAGGAATCCTGTACCTATGTAGATCTTATAAAAGATAGAGAGAGAAAGAGGGAGACCAAGAGCCCTGAGTTCAGTAATATTGATAAGTTAGTTCCACCACTTGAGAAATATATAATCCATTCGAATTCTCTGAGAAAGAGTAAGGAATGAGACAAAGAGCAGAATATTTTGACACAAGACATCTCATTTTCATAGAAAGAGACATAATAAGTGGGAATAATATAAAAATATTTTTTTAAACAAATAATGTGCTAGTAATTGCCACCCATACTGCTTCCTGTCTAGGATCATTTTTGCTGTTTTGCTTTTGTTATTTTTACCCCTTCCATCCTTTTTGTCCTTATGGGCTTATGCTAAAAAATTTCATTATGTTCTGAACACATTTAGGTTTGGAAATAAATAGGACTGAATCCACGTATATAAACTGCCATTTTTAAGTGGAAATCCTATTTAACATTCCTTAATATGATATGTATAAAAGTTGTAAGTAAACCTTTAATTGACAGCATTTTTATAATGTAGAAAATAACCACTCTATGCTTAAAACTTTTCTTTTTAAAATCACATCGCCCAACCAAAATAAAACAGATTATTATACACAGCTCACTAAATTGGCTATACATTGCTATCCTACCTAATTTGCCTAACGCAGTTAAGAGTTGTTATTCAGGAGTCTTTATGGCTGACATTAGTTTATGATGGTGAGGTAGCAGAATATATAATTTGTTTTGCATAAGCCAAGAATTGTTGTAAGTAATGAAGAATTATGTTAATAGCAAAGTCAGCATAACTGACACTGTAGTCAAAGAGTAAAGGAATTTATGTACCATCAAGCTATCATTTTGGTAAAGTGAATTATCCTCCTAAAGACATTTAAATGCCTTAGTAAAATAGTGCATAGGAGCAGCTATTTTATACTCTGGTTTTTATCAGATTATATCTTCTCAAAATAGGTATCTGATGGGAATACAGCATATGCAGGAAAAATTAGGTTAAAAAATTGTATAGCAGTTATGTAAATTTGAATATAAGTTTTAACTGCTAAAGTAGGAATTTTACATTTACTTACATTTTTTAATGTAAAAAACTATATCAATTTACTTATGAATTTTTTTAGTAAGTCTAAGTCATGAAATCCAATTTGGTCTGAGACTTTATAAACAAAAACAAATGTGGTCCTTGTTTATCTTAACTGCAAGAGAAGTTACTTAGGCTGAGCAGTACTTAACTAATATTAAGCAAATAGATAAAAATTCATGAATGACTGAATACAATTGTCAAATGAACACTAGCGATTGCTAAAAGCTTACATAATGTCTTTCCCAAGAATATTTGTTTCCCCTATTATTTTAATCTTCAATGGTTTCTTTACAGGCCAAAGTAAGAGAATCAACAATCATGTGGCTCTTATTGGGCATTATGTATAAGTAAATTTATTTTTGTATCACTTACTATAACTATACCCAATAAGAAAGAAGAAACAAATGTTTAACAGAAGTAGTTCAAAGGATAAAAGCAATACAGTATACATATCAGTATAAGGATTATACTAACAATATTATTGAGGAAGTTATCATATACAAACCTAGAAAATACAAAGCACTCTAATCTAAATTATCAAATTAGCATGGATAAAAACGTTATTACTGCTACATAAAAATTCTCAGTGGTTTCTGAAAATTATAAAGATAAAGTTAATATGACATAGAATGACCCTTGTGATACAGTCTTTGTTTACCTATTGTTTTTTAATAACCACGCAATCCTCACTGGATTCTCAAGAAACATTGAGCTTCCTTCCAATAATTGAAAAGTGCATGCTCTTTCTCACCTTCAAGCAATGTCAACACTCAGCCCAAACAACCGGGGCAACATGACACAGTTATTTTCAGCTTTGATGTTGCCCTTTGCTCTAAACCCAGAAAGTACAAAAGACATGTTGGGTTTGTGTATGAGATAAACCTGAGGGCAGAAAAGTTGTCTTTCACATGAATTTTGCTCCTGCTTGTTAAGTACCCTAAATTATTCTTTACAAATTTGGGCAAGCTCTGCTTGCAGCCAGTATTTCCACTTTTATCAGTGAACAAAAGGAGAAAATACTTTTAAATGTCACTAAACACATCTTAAGGCCATAGTTCCTAATGAGACACATGATTTAAAAATGCTAAAGAGAGGGAAAAAAATAAAATCTCTTATTGAAAATGAACCCTCAATAAAAATTTTTAAAAAAGAAAAAATGCTAAAAATGTCGATGAAGTTAACAGGCAAAAATTTAATGTGTGCTTGATAAAATTAGCCTTTAAAAAATAATATTTTAAAGACTTGATACATGTGGGGAAAAGATGTTCAAAATTATAATCGAAAGCATAACTTACATTTAAAAGAGCAGCAAATTATGAAGCAAAATAAGGTGAAGTTGAATACTGTTAGAGATTCAAACAAAAATAAACTCTTACATAGAAATTTTGGAAGTGAAAAACATAGTTAATGAAGAAAAATAAACACAGACCTTGGGGCGCCTGGGTGACTCAGTTGTTAAGCGTCTGCCTTAGGCTCAGGGCGTGATCCCAGCATTCTGGGATCGAGCCCCACATCAGACTCCTCCACTGGAAGCCTCTTTCTTCCTCTCCCACTCCCCCTGCTTGTGTTCCCTCTCTCGCTGGCTGTCTCTATCTCTGTCAAATGAATGAATAAAATATTAAAAAATAAATAAATAAATAAACACAGACCTGAAAAACAGAAAATGAATTAATGAAATAGATGATATTATACTATTTATAAATGCTTTGGTATAAAACTAAAACATCAAGAATTTGATACACACAATATTATCAAGAACCTCTATAGAAAGTAAAATTATATATTATGCAGGAGCAAATATCTAAACTCAATGTTAGTGGTAATTTTGCAGTTCTTAAAATTATTGGTAGATGTTCATTTTCTGACCACTCTTCATAATTCGTTTATATAAATATATTATCTTAAAGTTAAAAAAAATACAATGAAATGAAAGAAGTTCTAGATAAGTTTTGCTAACCAATTATTTACTTTATAGCTATTATTAACCATAGATGAAGCTTATTAAAAATATGTCAGGCTAGGGGCGCCTGGGTGGCACAATGGTTAAGCGTCTGCCTTCAGCTCAGGGTGTGATCCCGGAGTTATGGGATCAAGCCCCACATCAGGCTCCTCTGCTATGAGCCTGCTTCTTCCTCTCCCACTCCCCCTGCTTGTGTTCCCTCTCTCGCTGGCTGTCTCTATCTCTGTCAAATAAATAAATAAAATCTTTAAAAAAATATGTCAGGCTAGTTCTTCATAACTTCTGAATTCAAAACCTGGAAAAAAGGGATTGAGGGTTGAAAAAAACATAAAGCATCAAAATATTAATTTTAAGAAGCTCAAAAGTTATATTAATGCCAGAAAAAAATGTGTTCCAGCAAAAAACAATAGGGTCAGTGGAACAATGGCAATATCATGATAGTGTCAATTTTCCCTACAATAATCACTATAAGAAACATAATTCAATCAATAAAAGAGAAGAAGTACAAGGGGAGAAGCATTTGTTTTACAAAATATAAAGACACTTTAATAGGAAATAATGAAGAGAATATTAAAGGCAAATAAAAAGAACAGCAAGAAACTAATAAAAGCGTGGAAACATAACTTATGATAGATAACATGCATTAACCAAGAGAAACATAGTCCTAATATAAGCTTCTAGAAAAATTAGACTTCTAATGAATACACAATGCAATAAAACTTTCAAGGGAAAAATCATAAAATATCAAAATTTCATTATAAATCATTTGGAAGATAATTATTAATATGCTTATGATCTATATGTGGGGAAGAATTTATGAGAAAAGCCAGAAAATGGAAAAATATAAAGGACAATTAATCAATGAATATGGCTATATTGAAATTTAAAATGTTGTCACAAAAAAGAAATTATAGAAAAAATGTTTTGACCTAGAAAACCTCCAAAAAATATTTCAATGTATATAACCGATGAATATTAGTACCAAAGATGTATATTAAATATTTATACATAAATTAGAAAAAAGACCAATGATACAATTGCTAAAATCTTTGGGTTGGCAGAAATTCACAGAAGAATACCTAAATAGTGAGAAAACAAACAAAAGGATGATTAATCTCATTGACATCAGGAAAATTCAAATTAAAAGCACTATATGGTACCATTATACATCTATAAAATTGATTTAAAATAAAAAAAATCTGGCAGTACTGATTCCCTATGAAGATGGAAGGTAAAGGGAACTCTAACACACTGCTGGCATATATATATATATATATATATATA